>NW_006239384.1:428953-442790 GCF_000226075.1 Solanum tuberosum | reverse complement strand
GTCCACTCCCAGCCCAGCTAGAAAGAGGGACCCGTGAGTGAGGTAAATATCGCGATTCGTCCTACCATGCAGTCAGCTCCCAGCCCAGCTAGAAAGAGCGACCCGAGGACACCCAGCCAGCAGCACACTTCCCAGCCCAGCTAGAAAGAGAGGCCCGGGGGCGATCGCCGATATCACCGAGTCTACCCAGCGAACGATACGTTCCCAGCACATCTTGAAAGAACGGCCCCGAGGGTGATGGTATCTACAATAGGATTCAATCCAGCAACCACCACCGTGGAACGCCGTCCATTCTAAGACATCACAGAAAAGGCTCCAAGCCTATACTATCTCAATCCCACGCCTCTAGTGATGCACCAAACCTTCGAGAATGCGTCGGAACCGTAGAATGAGAAGGGGAAGATACAAAAATGCAGCAGGTAGCAATAACGCCTAATCTTAGGCTCAAACTATCAAACTCAAGTCTGCTATTCCAATCTACAAGGAGCTAAGTCATCTGAACGACGTCGGCAGCAAGTCAAGGCTATCCAGCCCACACGGGTCATAAGTCTAAGTCAATGCTAGCCTAACCTAGACTAAGGACATCATTCTTACAGTTAAGGATGAACAAGGCATATGATACATAGCATACAAGCAAACAATAACATTTAGCACATAAGCATGCAACTCTACTAAAACGGTTAACATGATACTATACCCGAAATATGGCCAATCGATCCTAACATGAGTTATCTAATCAAAGTAAGGTAGTAAATTGGTACCCACCCCCAATTCACTCCAATCGACATGTTCTTACACAGTTAAGCTCAATCTAAAAGAAAGGAAGTCGTAGCCTACCTTAAGGCCAACCTCGCGCACTCCAAATCACTTTACCGTAGTTTTTCCTTCCCTAATGACCTTTGAACGCTGTCACTCTATCAAATATAGGATCACAACGTTAGTATGATCGTTTAGACACCGAAGTCACAACAAACGGAGACGGGTCAAATTTGGAGTCAAAACGGGAATCATGGGACCGGCACCGAACTGTCTGTATTTGACTCCGTCAAGAGACCCTAAATAGCACCCCAAACTTATGTTCCGAAATGGAACACAATTCGAGGCTCAAAATATAGCAAAAACAAACAAACAAGAAACCACACTTTAGTCAACTAAAAAAAAGAAAGCAGCAGCAGTCCAAACTTGGAAAAAATGATAATCGAAAGGTGCCCAGCACTCTTTGAACACTCTACGACGAAGTCTCGATAATTATCAACACGTGGGACTTTGAATCACCCAAAACCGAGATTAAATGAGACAGATATGACCAAAACAAGAATTCCAAAAACAAAGGCTCGAAAAAAGGGTACAGTAGTCAGGTAAATCGCGAAATTACCTCGAACTATGTGCACCCATCACCTTCTGAACACTTAACAGAAAATTCACCGAAAATACGAAGCTCCCGCACTTCGAATCACCTAATTCGGACAATAGATGAGAGAGTTATGAGAGTTTGAAGGTTTGGAAAAGGTTGCTGTTTTTTTGCATTAATAACATATTTGCTGCAATGTTTTTCCAAAACTAAAAACTCCGACGAGGTGCTCCGAACTCGTTCGGAACCCCGTGCATGCAAACGAGATATGCAACCATACCAAATTTAATATTCCGGACTCAACGGCATAGTCAAAATTTCCATCAGAGGTCATCCAGATAAAAAATGGGTCCCACTTCCAAAGGCCATTTTAAGTCAAAACCCACAAAAGGGCTTGGAAAGATTTTGAAAACCTCGAGACACAAAATAAGGGTCAATCTAGACCAATCTCGATATTCCGAATCCAACCGCGCTGACGGAATTCTCATACGAGTGCGTTTACTCAGAATGTTTACCAAAGTCAAACTTAGGTATAAACTTAAAATTAAAACGCCTAATTGCGGCGACTCACACTGAAATCCTCGGGAGTAATGTCAACCATGCTACTAGCCAAAAATGACCCTTCCGGAGCTGATTGAATCGTTAGAATTGGATTCCGATGTCATCTTCTTGAACTTTTGATCGAAAATGATCGTTCAAGGTTCATATGCTCCAAAACATAAAAACTCACACCAAGACCAAACAAACGACCAGGTGACCGAACTGTTAGTCCCAGTAAGTCATAAATTACTTGGGGTCGCTACAGGAACAATCTAAACGACACACAGAAGGCAAGACAAAGAAATGACTTGGAGGGTCATTACAACATCCACTACTAAAAAGGACTTTCGTCCGCAAAAGAAAGGATCAAAAAGTACCTGAAGGCTCAAACAAGCCGTAAAACTGCTCTCGCATATCCTGCTCGGTCTCCCAGGTAGCCTCCTCGACTGGACGATGCCTCCAACGGACCTTAACAACAGGAATGGCTCTTGAGCGCAATCTCCTCACATCACTGGCTAGAATGACAACTGACTCCTCTACAAATGTCAAACGATCATCCAACCCGACTGCATCATACTGGAGCACATTGGACTGATCAGGAACATATCGCCGCAACATCGAGACATGGAAAACCGGGTGGATGCCTGAATATGCTGGAGGTAGCGCCAACTCATAAGCGACCTCCCCAACTGTTCGGAGTATCTCAAAAGGCCCAATGTACCTAGGGCTAAGCTTGCCCCGCCTCCCATACCTCATAACGCCCTTCATGGGTGACACACGGAGGAATACCCGATCACCAACAGAGAATTTGAAAGGTCGGCGCCTCCGATCCGCATAACTCTGGTGCCTACTCTGAGCCGTCCTGAGCCTATTCTGAATCACCCTCACCTGATCTAGGGCCTCTTGAAGCAAATTTGTACCACGCGGCCTAGACTCTGTAGACTTAAACCAACCAACTGGAGAGCAACATTGCGTACCATATAACGGTAAACTTCGCCAAAGGTAAAAACTGGTCCCACTGACCTCCAAAATCCATAGCACAGGCCCACAACATATCCTCAAGGACCTGAATAGTACGCTCCGATTGGCCATCCGTCTACGGGTGGAATGTTGTGCTAAGGTCAACTCGAGTGCCCAACTCATCCGGAAAGGTCCTCCAAAAGCTAGACGTGAACTGAGAACCCTGATCTGATATAATAGAAACTGGCACCCCATGTAGTCGAACGACATCCCGAATGTAGATAGGGGACAACCACTCAGCGCTAAATGAAGACTGAACAGGAAGGAAATGTGCTGACTTGGTCAATCGATCAACAAAGACCCAAATGCTGTCAACACCTTTAGAAGTTCGAGGCAACCCCATAATGAGTCCATAGTGATACGCTCCCACTTCCACTCCGGAATGGGTAATCTCTGAAACTCACCACCAGGCCTCGAATGCTCTGCCTTTACTTGCTGGTAGTACAAGCAAAGGGAAACAACGTCAACAATATCTCTCCTCATGCCACTCCACCAGTAATGCTGCCTCAAATCACGATACATATTCGATGTGCCCAGATGGATGGAGTATCTAGACTCATGGCCCTCAGAAAGTATCAATTGAATCAAATCTCCAACTCTCGGAACAAAGCTGCGGCCGGCGAATCTCAACACTCCATCAGGATCTATGGTAGCCAGACCATTATCACCCGCTAACACTCGATATCTAAGGCCCACAAAGGCCTCATCCTCAAACTGAAAACCACGGATCCTATCCAGCAAGGAAGATTGACTCCCATATGGGCCAAGACACGTCTAGGATCTGAGTTATCCAACCGAACCATGCTATTGGCTAAGAACTGAATGTCCATAGCCAAGGGTCGCTCCTCAACAGATAAGAAGGCTAGGCTACCCATACTCACCGCCTTTCGGCTCAAGGCGTCCGCTTCCACATTCGCCTTGCCCGAATGATAGAGAATAAAGAGGTCATAGTCCTTCAGAAGCTCAATCCAATGACGCTGCCTAGAATTAAGGTCCCTCTGGCTCATGATGTACTGAAAACTCCTGTGTTCGATATAGAGCTCACATCGAACTCTATACAAGTAGTGCCTCGAAATATTTAGTGTGAAAACAACCGCCGCCAACTCTAAGTCATGGGTGGGGTAGTAGCGCTCATAAATCTTAAGATGCCCAAACACATAAGCAATAACCCGGCCCTGCTGCATCAATACACAACCCAAACCAACGCCAGATGCATCACAATAAACCATGAAGCCCTCGCCCTCAACTGGAAGAGTCAATATAGGAGCGATTCTCAATAACTCCTTGAGCCTCAAAATGCTCGCCTCACACTCCTCTGACCAAACAAAGGGAACATCGACACAAGTCAACAGGGTCAGTGGTGCTGCCAAGGTAAAGAAACCCTCCAAAAATCGTCTGTAGTAGCTTGCTAGTCCGACGAAGCTCCAAATCTCAGTAACTGAGATGGGCCTATCCCAATCACGAATAGCCTCAATCTTCGCCGAATCTACCATAATGCCCTCCTTCGATACAACATGCCCCAAGAAAGCTACAGAGTCTAACCAAAACTGACACTTTGAGAACTTGGCATAATGCCGCTGATCTCTCAAAGTCTAGAGCACAACTCTCAAATGCTGCTCATGATCACCCCTACACCGCGAGTATATCAAAATGTCATCAATGAAGACTATGACGAAGGAATCAAGATAAGACATGAACACACCCATCATAAAGTTCAAAAAGGCAGCAGGGGGATTAGTCAACCCAAATGACATCACCAAGAACTCATAATGTCCATAACGGGTCCTAAATGCAGTGTTAGGGATGTCCGCTGCCCTAATCCTCAACTGGTGGTAACCGAACCTCAAATCAATCTTAGAGAACACTGAACCTCCTTGTAGCTGGTCAAATAGGTCATCAATTCTAGGCAGAGTATATCGATTCTTCACTGTCACCTTATTCAATTGCCTATAGTCAATGAACATGCGCATCGTATCGTCTTTGTTCTTAACAAAAAGAACGGGAACACCCCAAGATGATACACAGGTCTGATAAATCCCTTTCACAAGAGATCCTGAAGCTGAACACTGCGCTTCTTGAGCTCTGCAGGAGCCATCCGATATGGCGGAATGGAAATAGGCTGAGTACCTGGCTCAAGCTCAATCGGAAAATCAGTATCACGCTTCGGGGGTAGGCCAGGTTGGTCAGTAGGAAACATATGTAAGTAGTCACGAACAACAGGAACTGACTAAACCGGAGGAACCTCCCTACTAACATCATGCACATATGCCAAATATGATAGGCATCCACTAGCCACTAGCCTCCTAGCACGAATAAAAGAGATAAACCCAACTGGTGTGCTACCACAAGACCCCTGCCACACCACCGGAGGGATACAACGATTGGCAAAGGTAACGGTCTTAGAAAAGAAATTTAAAATAGCGCGATAAGGGGATAACCAGTCCCTGCCAAGAATCATATTGAAATCTACCATGTCAAGCAATTTAAGGTCAGCCCGGGTGTCACGCCACTGGATAGTAACTAAGCAAGATCGAAATATCTGATCCACTACTAAAGACTCACCCACGGGGGTCGACACACTCAACGACGCAACCAAAGGCTCAGACATCATACTCAATCGAGAGTCATAATAAACAGAAACATACAAAAAAGTAGAGCCTGGATCAAATAACGCCAAGGCGGGCCACTGGCATAAAAGAATAGTACCTATGATCACATCGTCTGATGCCTCAGCCTCCGCCCTCGCTGGAGATATATAGAAATGGCTATATCTGCCTCTGCCCTGACTATCAAACCTATCACCTGACCTGCCTCCTCGGGGACCACCCCGTATACCCTGCTGACCACCTCTACGGTCCTGACCCTGACCACGGCCTCTAACTGGAGGTGCTGGTAAAGCTGGGGGAGCTGCATGAGGAGCGGGAGCAATCCGACTATACTGAGGGCAGTCCCTGGCCCAATGACCCATCTCACCACACTCATAGCAACCCTGTCGAGTGTGACTCCTAGAAGAACGACTACCATAGCCTGAAGAACCCGATTGAAACACCTCGCGGCCCTGACTAGAACTAGCTTCACTCCGACCACCATCTGATGCCTGAAGAGAGGCCTGTGTAGGTCTGCTAGACTGACCCTTTCGAAACCGTCGTTCGGCTCTGTTATGATAATCTCTAGACTTGGGGCAGGAGTCACTGTATCTGCCCTCATGCCTAGCCCTCTTCTCGCTGCCCCCTTGGGCCTCGCGACGAATATGCTCCATAGTACTGCCATGGTCAACTATGTCTAAAAAAGATCGACCCGCAGAAACTAAGGACTGGGTCTCAAGCCGAAGCTGCAATCTCAACCCACGAACAAAGCACCTAACTCACTCCTCCTCTGTAGGTAATATCATCTCGGCATGACGGGAGAGCTCGTGGAACCTAGTCTCGTACTCTGCCACCGACATGGAGCCCTGCTCCAACCTGCAGAACTGATCTCTGAGGCGGTCTCTGACGCTACGAGGGATGAACTTGGCCAAGAAGGCATCAGAAAACTCATCCCATGATACTGGTGGAGATCCAACTGGCCTGGTCTAAATGAATGTGCCCCACCAATGCCTGGCTGGCCAATGTAGCTGGTAAACAATGAAGTCGGCCACTCTAGACCCTACAAAACCCAAAGTGTGAAGCCTCTCACGACAAGTAGTAAGAAACTCGTGGGCATACTCACCCACTGCCCCAGAAAACCTCGGTGGTGTCAACCTAAGAAACACACCAAGCATCTTCTGGTCCTCAAGCGGCATAGGTCTGTCCGTTGCCAATGGTTGTACCTCCTCGGGTGGTACCTGGACCTGAGGTGCCCTCACTGTAGGCTGATCCTGCGGTACTAGTGCTGGTGTAACTTGGGCGGGTGGCTGCTGCATCTCCCCAAGCACACCTAAGAGCTGAGCAATAGAGGCCTGGAGATCTAGAGTCAGAAATAGTCCGGGTGACGACTAGGCTGACCCCGGCCCCACTGGCTGATCTGGTATACGAAATGCTGAAGGGTCTGCTACTGGCTCTGGATCCTTCACTCCCTCCTGGACTGATGCTGCGGCCCTCTCTGGACCTCGAGGTCGGCGTCTACCCCAAGCTGGGGCTCTCTCTGCAGGCATGGGTGCATCACCCCCGGCCGCGCCACCTCGCGAGAAAGTCATCCTACTAAAGAGGGAAACAAGTGAGATCTTAAGGAACCAATAAGACACATTCTGCACGAAAGTGAAAAAAAAGAGGAAATCTTTCTAAGGACATTCTGTAGCATCCCGAAGAAAAGTTACGGATGTCTCCGCACCGATCTGCAAGACTCTACTAGACGTTAGCTCTGTACAAGTGTGACCGGTGAACCTGAGGATCTGATACCAACTTGTCACGACCCGATTTCTCGAGTCATGATGGCAATTACTATACCCTACCAATAGGTAAGCCAACCCGTAATCAAGAACATCAAGCAATGAGCGAATGGGCAGAAACTAACGATAACAATAATCTAAACAAGAATAACTAGGCGGAAGAAACCAAAAATAAATATATACAGAAATCGCTCCCAGAACCTGGTAGTCACTAGTACAGAGCTATCTAATAAAGAGTACAAGTCCGAAAAGTCGACCACAACAGAGCGTGTCTCAAAGGCAACAAAACTAGCGAAAAACAAAAGAAGGAGACAGAACAAACCCACACGCCAAGTGCTCGCTCTCGTCTCCGAATCACAGCTACAAAAGAAGGCTGGAACTAATCACCGCTGGTAACTGATACTGGTACCTGCATCACGAAATAGATGCAGAGCATAGCATGAGTACCAACACAACAGGTACTCAGTAGGCATCATAGGCCGACTGAGCAAAAAGGGTAAAAACAATTAGAAAGGATAGAATCTAGACACAAAGGGGTCAAAGCGGATATGAAAATAAAGAACACGAGCATACCATAAACAAACTAAGTACAACTAAACTAGACCTAACTGGACCCCCATATGCCCAGAAGGTACACTCGTACGCAGGCTCAAATAAAACCTGAATGAAACCCTATAAGCCTGACAGGTACACAGAAATGTTAATTCTACTGAGAAAGAAGAAAATCGGGCTCCCACCAAAAAGTAACTAGGATAATCCATTAAACTCCACCCAGCCATCAGTACACTCCGAGCCCAGATAGAAAGAGTAACCCTAGGGGGCACCCAACCAAATAGTCCACTCCCAGCCTAGCTAGAAAGAGGGACCCGTGAGTGAGGTAGATATCGCGAGTCGTCCTATCATGCAGTCAGCTTCCAGCCCAGCTAGAAAGAGCTACCCGGGGACACCCAGCCAACAGCACTCTCCCAGCCCAGCTAGAAAGAGAGGCCCGGGGGCGATCATCGATATCACCAAGTCTACCCAGCCAGCGATACGTTCCCAGCCCAGCTAGAAAGAACGACCCCGGGGGTAATGGTATCTCCAATAGGATTCAATCCAACAACAACCACCGTGGAACGCCGTCCACTCTAGGACATCACAGAAAAGGCTCCAAGCCTATACTATCTCAATCCCACGCCTCTAGTGATGCACCAAACCTTCGAGAATGCGTCGGTACCGTAGAATGAGAGGGGGAAGATTCAGAAGTTCAACAAGTAGCGATAACTCCTAATCTAAGGCTCAAACTATCAGACTCAAGTCTGCTATTCCAGTCTACAAGGAGCTAAGTGATCTGAACGACATCGGCAGCAAGTCAAGGCTATCCAGCCCACACGGGTCATAAGTCCAAGTCAATGCTAGCCTAACCTCGACTAAGGACACCATGCTTACGGTTAAAGATGAACAAGGCATACGATATATAGCATACAAGCATACAATAGCATTTAGCACATAAGCATGCAACTCTACTAAATCGGCTAACATGATACTATACCCGAAATATGGCCAATCGATCCTAACATGAGGTATCTATTCAAAGTAAGGTAATAAACTGGTACCCACCCCCAATTCACTCCAATCGACATGTTCTTACACAGTTAAGCTAAATCTAAAAGAAAGGAAGTTGTAGCCTACCTTAAGTCCAATCGTGCGCACTCCAAATCACTTTACCGGAGTTTTTCCTTCCCTAATGACCTTTGAACGCTGTCACTCTATCAAATATAGGATCACAACGGGACTTTGAATCACCCAAAACCGAGCTTAAATGAGAGAGATATGACCAAAACAAGAATTCAAAAAACAAAGGCTCGAAAAAGGGGTGAAGTAGTCAGGTAAATCGCGAAATTACCTCGAACTACGTGCACCCATCACCTTCTGAACACTTAACAGAAAATTCACCGAAAATACGAAGCTCCCGCTCTTCGAATCACCTAATTCGGACAATAGATGAGAGAGTTATGAGGGTTTGAAGGTTTGGAAAAGGTTGCTGCTTTTCTGCATTAATAACATATTTGCTGCAATTTTTTTCCAAAACTAAAAACTCGGACGAGGTGCTCCGAACTCGTTCGGAACCTCGTGCATGCAAACGAGATATGCAACCATACCAAATTTGATATTCCGGACTCAACGGTGTAGTCGAAATTTCCATCAGAGGTCATCCAGATAAAAAGTGGGTCCACTTCCGTAGGCCATTTTAAGTCAAAACCCACAAAAGGGCTCGGAAAGATATCAAAAACCTCGTGACACAAAATAAGTGTCAATCTAGACCAAACTCGATATTCCGGAACCAACTGCGCAGACAGAATTCTCATACGAGAGCGTTTACTCAGAATGTTGACCAAAGTCAAACTTAGGCTTAAACTTAAAGTTAAGACGCCTAATCGCGCCGACTCACACCGAAATCATCGGGAGTCATGTCAACCATGCTACTAGCCTAAAATGACCATTTCGGAGCTGATGGAATCGTTAGATTTGGATTCCGATGTCATCTTCTTGAACCTTTGATCGAAAATGATCGTTCAAGGTTCATATGCTCCAAACCACAAAAACTCGCACCAAGACCAAACAAACGACCAGGTGACCGAACTGTCAGTCCCAGCAAGTCATAAATGACTTGGGGTCGCTACAGGAACAATCTAAACAACACAAAGAAGGAAAGACAAAGAAATGACCTGGAGGGTCATTACAACATCCACCACTAAAAAGGTCTTTCGTCTGCAAAAGAAAGGATCAAGAAGTACCTGAAGGCTCAAACAAGCCGTAAAACTGCTCTCGCATTTCCTGCTCGGTCTCCCAGGTAGCCTCCTCGACTGGACGATGCCTCCAACGGACCTTAACAATAGGAATGGCTCTTGAGCGCAATCTCCTCACATCACTAGTTAGAATGACAACTGGCTCCTCTACAACTGTCAAACGATCATCCAACTCGATTGCATCATACTGGACCACATGGGACTCATCAGGAACATATCGCCGCAACATCGAGACATGGAAAATCGGGTGGATGCCTGAATATGCTGGAGGTAGGGCCAACTCATAAGCAATCTCCCCAACTGTTCGGAGTATCTCAAAAGGCACAATGTACCTGGGGCTAAGCTTGCCCCGCCTCCCATACCTCATAACGCCCTTCATGGGCGACACACGGAGGAATACCCCATCACCAACAGAGAATCTCAAAAGTCAGCGCCTCCTATCCGCATAACTCTGGTGCCTACTCTGAGCCGTCCTGAGCCTATCCTGAATCACCCTCACCTGATCCAGGGCCTCCTGAAGCAAATTTGTACCACGCGGCCTAGGCTTTGTACACTCAAACCAACCAACTGGAGAGCGACATTGCGTACCATATAACGCCTCGAATGGGGCCATCTGAATACTAGAGTGGTAGCTGTTGTTGTACGCAAACTTAGCCAAAGGTAAATACTGGTCCCACAGACCACCAAAATCCATAGCACAGGCCCACAACATATCCTCAAGGACCTGAATAGTACGCTCCGACTGGCCATCCGTCTACGGGTGGAATGCTGTGCTAAGGTCAACTCGAGTGCCCAACTCATCCGGAAAGGTCCTCCAAAACCTGGACGTGAACTGAGAACCCTGATTTGATATAATAAAAACTAGCACCCAATGAAGTCGATCGACCTCCCGAATGTAGATAGGAGCCAACCACTCGGCGCTAAATGAAGACTGAACAGGAAGGAAATGTGCTGACTTGGTCAATCGATCAACGATGACCCAAATGCTGTCAACACCTCTAGATGTCCGAGGCAACCTCACAATGAGTCCATAGTGATACGCTCCCACTTCCACTCCGAAATAGGTAATCTCTGAAACTCACCGCCAGGCCTCAAATGCTCAACCTTTACTTGCTAGCAGCACAAGCAATGGGAAACAAAGTCAACAATATCTCTCCTCAGGCCACTCCACCAGTAATGCTTCCTCAAATCACGATACATCTTCGATGTGCCCGGATGGATAGAGTATCTAGACTCATGGCCCTTGGAAAGTATCAACTGAATCAAATCTCCAACTCTCGGAACATTAATACGGCCGGCGAATCTCAACACTCCATCAGGATCTAAGGTAGCCTTACCGCAATCACCCGCTACCACTCGATCCCTAAGGGCCACCAAGGCCTCATCCTCAAACTGACAACCACGGATTCTAACAAGAAAGGAAGACTGAACTCCCATATGGGCCAAGACACGTCTAGGATCTGAGATATCCAACCAAACCATGCTATTGGCTAAGACGTGAATGTCCATAGCCAAGGGTCGCTTCTCAACAGATAAGATGGCTAGGCTACCCATACTCACCGCCTTTCACCTCAAGGCGTATACTCTACCACATTCGCCTTGCCCGAATGATAGAGAATAGAGACGTCAAAGTCCTTCAGGAACTCAATCCAATGACGCTGCCTCCAATTAAGGTCCCTCTGGCTCATGATGTACTGAAGACTATTGTGTTCGATATAGATCTCACATCGAACTCCATACAAATAATGCCTCCAAATCTTTAGTGCAAAAACTACCGCCGCCAACTCTAAGTCATTCGTGGGGTAGTTGCGCTCATGAATCTTAAATTGCCTCGACACATAAGCAATAACCCGGCCCTGCTGCATCAATACACAACCCAAACCAACACTAGATGCATCACAATAAACCATGAAGCCCTCGCCCTCAACTGGAAGAGATAATATAGGAGCGGTGCTCAATAACTCCTTGAGCCTCAAAAAGCTCGCCTCACACTCCTCCGACCAAACAAAGGGAACATCAACACTAGTCAACCAGGTCAAAGGTGCTGCCAAGGTAGAGAAACCCTCCAAAAATCGTCTGTAGTAGCCTGCTAGTCCGACGAAGCTCCGAAACTCAGTAACTTAGGTTGGCCTAGCCTAATCACGAATAGCCTCAATCTTCGTCGGATCTACCATAATGCCCTCATTCGATACAACATGCCCCAAGAACGCTACAGAGTCTAACCAAAACTGGCACTTTGAGAACTTGGCATAAAGTCGTTGATCTCTCAAAATCTGGAGCACAACTCTCAAATGCTGCTCATAAGCATGCAACTCTACTAAACCGGTTAACATGATACTATACCCGAAATATGGACAATCGTTCCTAACATGAGGTATCTAATCAAAGTAAGGTAGTAAACTGGTACCCACCCCCAATTCACTCCAATCGACATGTTCTTACACAGTTAAGCTCAATCTAAAAGAAAGGAAGTCATAGCCTACCGTAAGGCCGACCGTTCGCACTCCTAATCATTTTACCAGAGTTTTTCCTTCCCTAATGACCTTTGAACATTGTCACTCTATCAAATATAGGTTCACAACGATAGTACGATCGTTTATACAGCAAAGTCACAACAAACGGAGACGGGTCAAATTTGGAGTCAAAACGGGAATCATGGACCCGCACCGAACTGTCTGTATTTCACTCCGTCAAGAGACGCTAAACAGCACCCCAAACTTATGTTCCAAAATGGAACACAATTCGAGGCTCAAAACATAGCAAAAACCAACAAGCAAGAAACCACACTTTAATCAACTAAAAGAAAGAAAGCAACAGCAGTCCAAACTTGGAAAAAATGATAATCGAATGGTGCCCAACACTCTTTGAACACTCTACAACGAAGTCTCGACAATTATCAACACATGGGACTTTGAATCACCCAAAACCGAGCTTCAATGAGACAGATATGACCAAAACAAGAATGCCAAAAATAAAGGCTCGAAAAAGCGGTATAGTAGTTAGGTAAATCGCAAAATTACCTCAAACTACGTGCACCCATCAAATTCTGAACACTCTACAGAAAATTCACCGAAAATAAGAATCTCCCGCACTTCGAATCACCTATTTCGGACAAAAGATCAGAGAGTTATGAGAGTTTGAAGGTTTGGAAAAGGTTGCCGTTTTTATGCATTAAATAACAGATTTGCTGCAATTTTTTTCCAAAACTAAAAACTCCGACGGGGTGCTCCGAACTCGTTCGGAACCCCGTGCATGTGAACGAGATATGCAACCATACCAAATTTGATATTCTGGACTCAACGGCGCAGTCGAAATTTCCATCAGAGATCTATCGTCCTATAGCCTCTCGCTCATAGATGTGTCGCGACACACACCGATGAACAACACTCTACTAGACGTGGCTTGTGAGACTTTGATCCTAAAAACCATTTCCAAAATTTTATGCTCTGATACCATGTTTGTCACGACCCGGGAGCACCCTCAAGTCGTAACAAGGTGTACTCGACCCCGAAGGGGTCTTATACAAAGCACATAGTCATTCATTGCATTCAATAATGATAATAGTGAGGAATGAAAAACTTATTTACATCCGCACATTCAAACTTCATTAAAACAACTTTAAAAACACACAGCGGAAGTCTAAGTCTCACATGGCCATCTTAGACACAATCACAAAAGATAAGTAGGGACACGACCCTTTACAATCAAAAGAAGTCTATTAAGTCTATTACTACAACCTTATCATAAAATTAGAATAGAAAAGTCTTGTCC
>NW_006239384.1:425877-428853 GCF_000226075.1 Solanum tuberosum | reverse complement strand
ATTTTTCTTTAAATTTAATTATCGCATTTGCTAATTTTCTTTTTTGTTCTTTTTCTCTTTTTTTAATTTCATACATTTCTTTTCAAATTGCAAGTTCTTTTTCTAGTTCTATTATTTTAGTATTTTTTACTTCTTCTTATTGTTGTACTTCCTTTTTTGCTTGTTGTTTTATTTTTTCAATTTCCGTTTTTCTATCTATTTCTTCATTTTCTTTTGTTATTCTTATCATGGCAGTTAAACTATCTTCTAATTTTACCCTTTCTTTTTCTAACATTAAACTTAGATTATCACCTATTTTCTTATATCTTCTTCCTAGATTAGAAAATATTATCTTTATTTTTAATCGGTCATAGTTTTCATATGTTTTTTCATCTATTACGTATTCTTTTTTATTCATTTATAAGTTGTGCTGTAGTTTATATTCTAAGCTATCTATTTGCATTTGTAGGTAGAAAATAGTTTTTCTTTGTGCTACTATAGATTTGTGACAAATTCCTGCGAATATATTATTGTTAAGTCTATTTTGCCTATATTCAAATTCTTGTCGTTTTTCTATAATTATTTCATTAAGTTTTTGTCTATATTCGTTATTCTTGTTATTCATTGTATTTTTAAATATTAAATATATTTATATTCTATTTTAGATATATTATCTATTAATTGATCTAATTTTTCATTATCAGTCTTTGTGATATTAAGTTGTTTATATTTCGGATATAATTTATTTAATTTTCTTCTTATTTTTCTTAATTTTCTACTCATATGTTTCTTACCGTGTTTCTTATTATCCTTGGCTCTGATATCATTATGCAATTACTCGCAAAAGCACAATTAGGTAAATTTCTCACTAAAGCATATTTAGGCATGTTCAACATTTATCCTCATGAAACATATAGACAACTCAACTAAATGCACATCAACATGAGGAACACATTTATGAAAACTCATTTTATCATTTAGCAAGAATTCAAATAGAACATGCATAACATAAGGAGACCATGGAAACTCATTTTCACACAAGACTCCAAAACATAAAACAAGCTTCTAGGAACTCTTGGTCTCAAGCTTGAGTAAGAATAGAAGGAACGAGATAATGATCATAAGGAACTAAAACTTACCGGCGCCTTTTCTCGAATTAGCTTCCTTGTCCTTGCTAGCTTGGAGAGCATAGAAACGACCATAATTTGGAGAGATAGGAACCGTTCTATCTTTAGAAGCTTGCTTGGCTTCCCTTCCTCTAGCCGTAAGAGTAAGACAATCTTTCACCTTGTGATCATTCTTCCCACAACCATAACACCCATTAGTACCGGCTAGGCACTTCCCATAGTGCCTCTTGCCACAAGTGATGCAAGTAGGTTTAGAAAATTGAGATCCACTATTTTTTCTTGGTTAACCTTAGGAGCACTTGAAGAGTCTTGGTCTTGACTCCTCTTCTTGAACCTAGATTCACCTAGCTCATCCGATCTACCGCTCTTCACACCCCTATTCATCCTCTTAAGTTTGGACTCCTCAATGGATTGAGCATACACTATGAGCCTAGAAATGTTCATGTCATTATGGAGCATTTCCATATGGCACTCTTCCTTGACTAGGTCGGATACACCGGTCACAAACCTACTCATCTCATCCCTAGGGTTTGACACCAAAGATGAAGCATACTTAGATAATTGGGTAAACCTCAAGGAGTACTCTTGCACACTCACATTACCTTGCCTAAGGTTGATAAACTCCTCAACCTTACACTCCCTCTTCTCCCGGGGAAAATACCTACCAAGGAAAGCTTCCCTAAACTCCTCCCATTCAATAGGATCCGCTCCCCCCGGCCTATTAGCATTCCATTGAGTGAACCAAATTTGGGCAACATCTTTCAATTGATAGGAGGCAAGCTCCGCCTTTTCTTTTGAAGTCACCCCCATAGCACTCACTACCTTATACATTTCATCCAAAAATTCTTGGGGATCCTCTCCCACCTTAGAACCTAGAAACACCGGAGGATTCATCCTCACAAAGTCTCTCAACTTTGAAGCCAAAGTACCCTCATTAGCATTCAGCCTAGTCCCCATATCTCTAGTAACTTGAGCCGCCATGTCTCGGGCCAAGATGAAGAAAGCCGACCCAATCTCTTCATTAGTCATATCCGGGGGAACCACCGGAACCTCATTCTCTTGCTCACCTATCGGAACTTGATTGCATTGCACACCTTGACCATTTTGCACAACTTGAGGAGGAACTCCCTCATCACCTAACTCCCCTATCTCTCTCCTTTTGTTATCCCTCATATTCATATCCTATAAACACAAGAGAAGGATTAAAAAAAAGGACACTTATAAACCAAACTCTAAGGCACGACTTCAAGGATAATGAAAGAAGTGTAACTTCTACCGTCCTATAGCCTCTCTCGCTCATAGATGTGTCGCGACTCACACCGATGAACAAGACTCTCCTAGAGGTGGCTTGTGAGACTTTGATCCTAAAAACCTTTTCGAAAATCTTATGCTCTGATACCATGTTTGTCACAGCCCGAGAGCACCCCCAAGTCGTAACAAGGTGTACTCGACCCCGAAGGGGTCTTATACAAAACACATAGTCATTCATTGCATTCAATAATCATAATAGTGAGGAATGAAAAACTTATTTACATCCACACATTCAAACTTCATTAAAACAACTTTAAAAACACATAGCGGAAGTCTAAGTCTCACATGGTCATCTTAGACACAATCACAAAACATAAGTAGGGACACGACCCTTTACAATCAAAAGAAGTCTATTAAGTCTGTTGCAAGAACCTTATCAGAAAATTAGAATAAAAAAATCTTGTCCTCGACATATGAGGACATACTAGAAGATCTAGGAAGAACTTCAAGTTCCAAGCTTACTATAGAACCCGCTCACTTTCCGGAACCTACACTAGTAGAAAATAGAGAAATATGGAATTAGCACAATTAAGTACTAAGTATGATAACCATGCAAAAC
>NW_006239384.1:423654-423849 GCF_000226075.1 Solanum tuberosum | reverse complement strand
CACTAAACCCGTCTAAGCTCGTCCTTTTAGACAGTGTTTCACTATTTTGGGCATAATTTTTTACTCCAAGATCGGAAAAGGGCTAACTCGGTGGCATTGGAAAGACGACTCAGATACCTTTAATTGGATAGGTTATAGTCCACCTAATTCATTTTGAGCTAAAATATATCATCATTTGAAGTTGACCCTAAAAGA
>NW_006239384.1:410203-423507 GCF_000226075.1 Solanum tuberosum | reverse complement strand
GCTAGCCTAGGTCCTTGCTTGCACCCTAGGATGCTACCTAGCTCCATTTAAGTTCTAAAACAGCATAAACATCAACCTAAGCTCCCACTAACCCAAACGTCAAGGCTCAAGTTCATTCTATCATTTTCCAAGTCGTTACATTATCCCACACTTAGGAACATTGGTCCCCGAATGACACTTTAAACACATTAAGGGAAAAAAACAACTCAAGACTAGCAGCCCAACAAACGTAACATGTAAACATAAATGCATAAACATAGGAGAAAACATCAATTCCACATCAAGAGGCTCGAACAAACTTCCTACCAATCAAGCAAGTAGGAACTACATCCACAAACTTATTGTGCATCAAAACTTCCCCATTCTCATTTTTTTTTTCTTTGGAGAAACTACCTTCTCCAATCACATCATGCTCACTACAAAAATATTAAGCTCATTATGCAATTACTCGCAAAAGCACAATTAGGCAAATTTCTCACTAAAGCATATTTAGGCATGTTCAACATTTATCCTCATGAAGCATATAGACAACCCAACTAAATTCACATCAACATGAGGAACACATTTATGAAAACTCATTTTATCATTTAACAAGAATTCAGATAGAACATGCATAACATAAGGAGAACATGGAAACTCATTTTCACAAAAGACTCCAAAACATAAAACAAGCTACTAGGAACTCTTGGTCTCAAGCTTGAGTAAGAATAGAAGGAACGAGATAATGATATCAACACTCTCAACAACCTTGCTATTCAACATACCTTACCCCACTTAAGAGAAAACCCAACTAAGGCAAACATGAAAAACAACAACATTGAAACCTCATCAAGATATTCATGACCATAAGGAACTAAACTTACCAGCGCCTTTATTCAGATTAGCTCTTTGTCCTTGCTAGCTTGGAGAGCATAGAAACGACCATAATTTAGAGGGATAGGAACCGTTCCATCTTTAGAAGCTTGCTTGGCTTCCCTTCCTCTAGCCGTAAGAGTAGGACAATCTTTCACCTTGTGATCATTCTTCCCACAACCATAACACCCATTAGTACCGGCTAGGCACTTCCCATAGTGCCTCTTGCCACAAGTGATGCAAGTAGGTTTAGAAGCACTTGAAGAGTCTTGGTCTTGACTCCTCTTCTTGAACCTAGATTGACTTTGCTCATCCGATCTACCCCTTTTCACACCCTATTCATCCTCTTAAGTTTGGACTCCTCAATGGATTGAGCATACACTATGAGCCTAGAAATGTTCATGTTATTATAGAGCATTGTCGTATGGAACTCTTCCTTGACTAGGTCGGATACACCGGTCACAAACCTACTCATCTCATCCCTAGGGTTTGACACCAAAGATGGAGCATACTTAGACAATTGGGTAAACCTCAAGGAGTACTCTTGCACACTCGCATTGCCTTGTCTAAGGTTGATAAACTCCTCAACCCTACACTCCCTCTTCTCACGGGAAAAATACCTACCAAGGAAAGCTTCCTTAAAATCCTCCCATTCTATAGGATCCGCTCCCACCGGCCTATTAGCCTTCCATTGAGTGAACCAAATTGGGCAACATCTTTCAATTGATAGGAGGCAAGCTCCGCCTTTTCTCTTGAAGTCACCCCCATAGCACTCACTACCTTATACACTTCATCCAAAAATTCTTGCGGATCCTCTCCCACCTTAGAACCTAGAAACACCGGAGGATTCATCCTCACAAAGTCTCTCAACTTAGAAGCCATAGTACCCTCATTAGCATTCACCCTAGGCCCCATATCTCTAGTTGCTTGAGCCGCGATGGCTCGGGTCAAGATTAAGAAAGCTGACCCAATCTCTTCATTGGTCATATCCGGGGGAACCACCGAAACCTCATTCTCTTGCTCACTTATAGGAACTTGATTGCATTGCACACCTTGACCATTTTGCACAACTTGAGGAGGAACTCCCTCATCACCTAACTCCCCTTCCACTCTCCTTTGGTTAGACCTCGTATTCATATCCTATAAACACAAGAGAAGGATTAAAAAAAAGGACACTTATAAACCAAACTCTAAGGCACGACTTCAAGGATAATGAAAGAAGTGTAACTTCTACCGTCCTATAGCCTCTCGCTCATATATGTGTCGCGACTCACACCGATGAACAAGACTCTACTGGATGTGGCTTGTGAGACTTTGATCCTAAAAACTATTTCCAAAATCTTACGCTCTGATACCATATTTGTCACGGCCCGGGAGCACCCCAAGTCGTAACAAGGTGTACTTGACCCCGAAGGGGTCTTATACAAACCACATAGTCATTCATTGCATTCAATAATGATAATAGTGAGGAATGAAAAACTTATTTAAATCCATACATTCATACTTCATTAAAACAACTTTAAAACCACACAACGGAAGTCTAAGTCTCACATGACCATCTTAGACACAATCACAAAACAAAAGTAGGAACACGGCCCTTTACAATTAAAAGAAGTCTGTTAAGTCTGTTACAAGAACCTTATCATAAAATTAGAATAGAAAAGTCTTGTCCTCGACATATGAGGACATACCACAAGATCTTGGAAGAACTTCAAGTTCCAAGCTTACTATAGAACCCGCTCACTTTCCGGAACCTACACTAGTAGAAAATAGAGAAATATGGAATTAGCACAATTAAGTACTAAGTATGATGACCATGCAAAACATGCTTTAAAAGGGACATTTTGGCTAGAAACCATGCATTATGCCACTTTTTGAAGTATCATAAACAGTTGCATAAAAGACATACAAGACAAGCATAACATCAAGTAAGTCATAATATCACCTTTAAACAATATCAACATGAAAACCTTTACCTTGGACCTTCACCTCAAGAAACCCTTATGCTATACCTCGTGCAATGTAAGGATGGTGTCCCATACCACCATCCATACTAAGGCACCACATTTAGGTCACTTAAAGTAACTTATCATTCCTTTCTTTCACCTTTGCACAATATTCATGCATAAGAGGTATATCATTAATTATGACATGACAAGGAAAAATAACTCATAATATAACCCATGTATAGCATGTATCTCATATTAAGCATTCGAGAGCCAACATTCTTTAATAAGGGCACATTTATGTCACATACATTAGGATATAGGGAAACTCACTATGACCCTCTCCAAGCCTACTCGTGCAATGTATAGGTTGTATCCCGTACTACTACCTACACTTTGTAGAACCTATCAAGAAACCATAATGAAATCTCACATGATGGGAAGTAAGCATTTAACCGACATAGACCATGAGAGCTTGTCATGGAATCCGGTGTCATAAGTCCCCACACCGTAAACATGTGGTCTACTTGCCTACGGAAGACCGTTATATATAGCTTAATGGATCCACTATCTACCTATGCGGGCACATAGTTTATGGGATAAGGTAGACGATCATCGAAACTCATCCCTAACTATTGGGGGAGTTTCCATATAACCAAATCCACTCGGTGTTTAGTCTACATTCCCACAGAATAGTTTGTTACCTTGACATTATCACATATGAGAGGTGTCATTTGCCTACCAACTCCAAATTACATTTATTAACACGTGAAAGGGTGCTTTAAGCCTACCGTTTCAAGGTTCATTTAGGAAAGCTCATTAACACCTCTTGAAAGGGTGCCATGGGTCTACCGGTTCAAGTTTTATCATTAACCTTCATGGAAAGGTGCCATAGGCCTACCGATTCCAAGGTTCATTAGTAATCATTAATGGAAGGATGCCATTAGCCTACCAATTCCAAGGTTCATTATTATCATGATTGGAAGGGTGCTACTAGCCTACCGCTTCGAGGATTCCACAACCAACAATAATCATTTAAACAAGAAAAGGAATGCACAAGCTCTACCAATTCGAGATATGCAATAAAATGGAAAATCCTTCATATTCTATCATCAACATTCATGAGTGTCAAATTGAGAAAAATCGTTTCAATAATAACACATTTAAGTTCATAACATGATCACATTAGCTCCGTTGAATGTCCATTCATAAAAAATGTCATGTAACACTTAAATTTCTCATACTATGTCTTCAAGGCCATGGTCACAATACATTCCTTAATTAAACACCTCCACAATAAGTGGATCAAACCAAGCAAGAACAATTTTTACTCATAATATGAGATTAAACCAACTTACCATCCTCCAAAGCCATAATCAACAACACTCAAGTCGCAACCATTTTTCTTACCACAAGAGAATTCATCCATAACTTGCCCATAAGGCCTTAACTTGCAATTCATCCATACATCATAAATTCATCATATCATTAGCTCCATTGAATGTCCATTCATAAAAACATGTCATGTAACACTTAAATTTCTCATACTATGCCTTCAAGGCCATGGTCACAATACATTCCATAATTAAACACCTCCACCATAAGTGGATCAAACCAAGCAAGCACAATTTTTATCCATAATATGAGATTAAGCCAAATTACCATCCTCCAAAGCCATAATCAACAATACTCAAGTCCCAACCATTTTTCTTACCACAAGAGAATTCATCCATAACTTGCCCGTAAGGCCACAACTTTCAATTCATCCATACATCATAAATTCATCATAGATAGATGTAGAAAATCATAAGAGTCAATAATACAATCCAATCCAAACACAATATTCATAAACATATTGTGAGATTTGCTGCAATTTTCTGCATTAATGAATCCATGCTTAGATTAGAATTTGAGATTTTTGTTCTTTGAAACACTTTAGAAACACTTTTGATTGGACTCCTTGAAAGAAAGATTGATCAAGGATCAAGGGTCACCATACCTTTGTTAAGATTCCCCAAGAAAATTGATGAAGAAACCACCTTCAAACTATGCCCTAGCTCCAAGTTCTTGACCTTCTTAAATGGAGGATTGTAGAGAGAGAAATATTTGAGAGGAGTTGGGTTTCTTTTAATTCTAATTGGAGTGACTTAAATGGAAGAATTTTGGTCTAAAAGGGTTTTATAATTGCTAGGAAATGTAAAGAATAAAAGGGACTCAACTTAGGAAAAGAATTAAGGACCCACAAAGTTAAACTTAAAAGTTTTCAGTAAACCCGTCTAAGTTCGTCCTCTTAGACAGTGCTTCACTATTTTGGGCATATCTTTTTACTCCGAGATCGGAAAAGGGCAAACTCGGTGGCGTTGGAAATAGGACTCAGATACCTTTATTGGATAGGTAATGGTCTACCTAATTCATTTTGAGCTAAAAGATATCATCATTTGAAGTTGACCCTAAAAGTCGTAACTTTAAAAATCTGCCCCTTGCCCGTCTGTTCCAGTGGGATTACTCAAAGGCTGGTCAACTGGGCAGTCCACTAGGCTAGCTTTCTGCCACTTGCCCGTCTGTTCCAGTGGGATTACTCAAATGCTGGTCAACTGGGCAGTCCACTAGGCTAGCTCGCTAGCCTAGGTCCTTCCTTGCACCCTAGGATGATACCTAGCTCCATTTAAGTTCTAAAACAGCATAAACATCAACCTAAGCTCCCACTAACCTAAACGTCAAGGCTCAAGTTCATTCTATCACAGTCGTTACAGTAGCCTGACCACCATCACCCGCTAACACTCGATCTCTAAGGGCCACCAAGGCCTCATCCTCAAACTGACAACCACGGATCCTATCAAGCAAGGAAGAATGAACTCCCATATGGGCCAAGACACGTCTAGGATCTGAGATATCCGACCGAACCATGCTATTGGCTAAGAACTGAATGTCCATAGCCAAGGGTCGATCGTCAACAGATAAGAAGGCTAGGCTACCCATACTCACCGCCTTTCGGCTCAAGGCGTCCGCTACCATATTCCCCTTGCCCGAATGATAGAGAATAGAGAAGTCATAGTCTTTGAAGAGCTCAATCCAACGACGCTGCCTCGAATTAAGGTCCCTCTGGCTCATGATGTACTGAAGACTCCTGTGTTCGATATAGATCTCACATCGAACTCCATACAAGTAGTTCCTCCAAATCTTTAGTGCGTAAACTACCACCGCCAAGTCTAAGTCCTGGGTGGGGTAGTTTCGCTCATGAATCTTAAGCTGCCTAGACGCATAAGCAATAACCCGGCCCTGCTGCATGAATACACAACCCAAACCAACGCCAGATGCATCACAATAAACCATGAAGCCCTCGCCCTCAACTGGAAGAGTCATTATAGGAGTTGTGGTCAATAACTCCTTGAGCCTCAACAAGCTCGCCTCACAATCATCTGACCAAACAAAGGGAACATTAACACGAGTCAACCGGGTTAGAGGTGCTGCCAAGGTAGAGAAACCCTCCAAAAATTGTCTGTAGTAGCCTGCTAGTCCGACGAAGCTCCGAATCTTAGTAACTGAGGTGGGCCTAGCCCAATCACGAATAGCCTCAATCTTCGCCGGATCTACCATAATGCCCTGTTCGATACAACATGCCCCAATAACTCTACAAAGTCTAACCAAAACTGGCACTTTGAGAACTTGGCATAAAGCCGCTGATCTCTCAAAGTTTGGAGTACAACTCTCAAATGCTGCTCATGATCACCCCTACTCCGCGAGTATAACAAAATGTCATCAATGAAGACTATGACGAAGGAATCAAGATGAGGCCTAAACACGCGTATCATCAAGGTCATAAAGGCAGTAGGGGGATTAGTCAACCCAAATGACATCACCAAGAACTCATAATGTCCATAACGGGTCCTAAATGCAATCTTAGGGAAGTCCGCTGCCCTAATCCTCAACTGGTGGTAATCGAACCTCAAATCAATCTTAGAGAACACGGAAGCTCCTTATAGCTGGTCAAATAGGTCATCAATACTAGGTAGAGGATATCGATTCATCACTGTCACCTTATTCAACTGCCAATAGTCAATGCACGTGCGCATCGTATCGTTCTTCTTCTTAACAAAAAGAACGGGAGCACCCCAAGATGATACACTAGGTCTGATAAATCCCTTACCCAAGAGATCCTGAAGCTGAACACTGAGATCCTTGAGCTCTGCAGGAGCCATCCGATATGGCGGAATAGAAATTGGCCGAGTACCTGGCTCGAGCTCAATCGGAAAATCAGTATCACGCTCCGGGGGTAGGCCAGGTAGGTAAGTAGGAAACACATCTAAGAAGTCATGAACAACAGAAACTCACTCAACCGGAGGAACCTCCCTACTCACATCACGCACATGGCCAAATATGATAGGCATCCACTAGCCACTAGCCTCCTAGCACGAATAAAATAGATAACCCCAACAGGTGTGCTACCACGAGATCCCTGCAACACCACTGGAGAGATACCATGAATGGCAAAGGTAACGGTCTTAGAAAAGCAATCTAAAACAGCGCGATAAGGGGATAACCAGTCCATGCCCAGTATCATATCGAAATCAACCATGTCAAGGAATATAAGTTCAACCCGGGTGTCACGCCCCTGGATAGTAACTAAGCAAGATCGAAATACATGGTCCACTACTAAATACTCACTCACGGGGGTCGACACACGCAACGGCACAACCACAGGCTCAGACATCATACTCAATCGAGAGGCATAATAAACAGAAACATACGAAAAAGTAGAGCCTGGATCAAACAACTCCCCAAACTTATGTTCCAAAATGGAACAAAATTCGAGGCTCAAAATATAGCAAAAACTAACAAGCAAGAAACCACACTTTAATCAACTAAAAAAAAGAAAGCTTCAGTAGTCCAAACTCGGAATAAACAAGAATCAAAAGATGCCCAGGACTCTTTGAACACTCTATGACAAAGTATTGACAATTATAAACACGTGGGACTTTGAATCACCCAAAACTGAGCTAAAATGAGAAAAATATGACCAAAACAAGAATGCCAAAAACAAAGGCTCGAAAAAGGGGTACAACAGTCAGGTAAATAGCGAAATTACCTCAAAATACGTGCACCCAACAACTTGTGAACACTCTACAGCAAAGTCACTAAAAATACGAAGCTCCCGCACTTCGAATCACCTAATTCGGACAAAAGATGAGAGAGTTATGAGAGTTTGTAGGTTTGGAAAAGGTTGCTGTTTTTCAGCATTAAATAGCAGATTTGCTGCAATTTTTTTCCAAAACAAAAAAACTCGCACCAAGACCAAACAAACGACCAGGTGACCGAACTCTTAGTCCCTGCAGGTCATTAATGACTTGAGGTTCCTATAGGAACGCTCTAAACGACACACAGAAGGCAAGACACAGAAATGTCCTGGAGGGTGATTACAATATCCACTACTAAAAAGAACTTTCGTCCGCGAAAGGAAGGATAAAGAAGTACATGAAGGCTCAAACAAGTCGGGAAACTACTCTCGCATCTCCTGCTCGATCTCCCAGGTAGCCTCCTCGACTGGACTATGCCTCCAACGGACCTTAACAATAGGAATGGCTCTTGAGCGCAATCTTCTCACATCACTGGCTAGAATGACAACTGGCTCCTCTACAAATGTCAAACGATCATCCAACTCGACTGCATCATACTGGAGCACATGGGACTCATCAGGAACATCTTGCCGCAACATCGAGACATGGAAAACCGGGTGGATGGCTGAATATGCTGGAGGTAGGGCCAACTCATAAGCAACCTCCCCAACTGTCCGGAGTATCTCAAAAGGCCCAATGTACCTGGGCTAAGCTTGCCCCGCCTACCAAACCTCATAACGCCCTTCATGGGCAACACACGGTGGAATACCCGATCACCAACAGAGAATCTCAAAGGTCGGCGCCTCCGATCCGCATAACTCTGGTGCCTATTCTGAGCCGTCCTGAGCCTATCCTGAATCACCCTCACCTGATGCAGGACCTCCTGAAGACTAAAACCAACCAACTGGAGAGCGACAATGCGTACCATAGAACGCCGCTAATGGGGCCATCTGAGTACTAGAGTGGTAGCTGTTATTGTACGCAAATTTCGCCAAAGGTAAAACCTGGTCCCACTGACCTCCAAAATCCATATCACAGGCCCGCAACATATCCTCAAGGACCTGAATAGTACGCTCCGACTGGCCATCCGTCTGCGGGTGGAAAGCTGTGCTAAGGTTAACTCGAGTGCCCAACTCATCCGGAAAGGTCCTCTAAAAGCTAGACATGAACTGAGAACCCCGATCTGATATAATAGAAAATAGCACCTCATGAAGTCGAACAACCTCCCGAATGTAGATACGAGCCAACCTCTCGGCACTAAATGAAGACTGATGTGATGACTTGGTCAATCGATCAACGATGACCCAATGCTGTCAACAACTCTAGAAGTCCGAGGCAACCCCACAATGAAGTCCATAGTGATACGCTCCCACTTCCACTCCAGAATGGGTAATCTCTGAAACTCACCCGCAGGCCTCAAATGCTCAGCCTTTACCTTCTGGCAGCACAAGCAACGGGAAACAAAGTCAACAATATCTCTCCTCATGCCACTCCACCAGTAATGCTGCCTCAAATCACGATACATCTTCGTTGTGCCCCAATGGATAGAGTATCTAAACTCATGGACCTCAGAAAGTATGAACTGAATAAAATCTCCAACTCTCGGAACACAGATGAGACCGGCGAATCTCCACACTCCATCAGGATCTAAGGTAGTTTGTCCACCATCACTCGCTAACACTCGATCTCTAAGGGCCACCAAGGCCTCATCCTCAAACTGACAACCACGAATCCTATCAAGCAAGGAAGACTGAACTCCCATATGGGCCAAGACACGTCTAGGATCTGAGATATCCAACCGAACCATGCTATTGGCTAAAAATTGAATGTGCATAGCCAAGAGTCGCTCCTCAAAAGATAAGAAGGCTAGGCTACCCATGCTCACCGCCTTTTGGCTCAAGGCGTCCGCTACCACATTCGCCTTGCCCGAATGATAGAGAATAGAGAGGTCATAGTCCTTCAGGAGCTAAATCTAACGACGCTGCCTCGAATTAAGGTCCCTCTGGCTCATGATGTACTGAAGACTCCTGTGTTCGATATAGATCTCACATCGAACTCCATACAAGTAGTGCCTCCAAATCTTTAGAGCGAAAACTACCGCCGCCAACTCTAAGTCATGGGTGGGGTAGTTGCGCTCATGAATCTTAAGTTGCCTAGACGCATGGGCAATACCCCGGCCCTGCTGCATCAATACACAACCCAAACCAACGCCTGATTCATCACAATAAACCATGAAGCCCTCGCCATCAACTGGAAGAGTCAATATAGGAGCGGTGGTCAATAATTCCTTGAGCCTCAAAAAGCTCACCTCACACTCCTTTGACCAAACAAAGAGAACATCAACACGAGTCAACTGGCTCAGAGGTCCTGCTAAGGAAGAGAAACCCTCCAAAAATCATTTGTAGTAGCCTGCTAGTCCGACGAAGCTCTGAATCTCAATAACTGAGGTGGGCGTAGCCCAATCACGAATAGCCTCAATCTATGCCAGATCTACCATAATGCCCTCCTTCGATACAACATGCCCCAAGAACGCTACAAAGTCTAACCAAAACTGGCACTCTGAGAATTTGGCATAAAGCCGCTGATCTCTCAAAGTCTGGAGCACAACTCTCAAATGTTTCTCATGATCACCCTTACTCCGCGAGTATATCAAAATGTCATCAATGAAGACTATGACGAAGGAATGAAGATAAGGCCTGAACACGCGCGTCATCAAGTCCAAAAGGCAGCAGGGGCATTAGTCAACCTAAATGACATTACCAAGAACTCATAATGGCCATAACGGGTCCTAAATGCAGTCTTAGGGATGTCCGCTGCCCTAATCCTCAACTGGTGGTAACCGGACCTCAAATCAATCTTAGAGAACACTGTTGCTCCTTCTAGCTTGTCAAATAGGTCATCAATCCTAGCTAGAGTATATCGATTCTTCACTGTCACATTATTCAACTGCCTATAGTCAATGCACATACGCATCGTATCGTCCTTGTTCTTAACAAAAAGAATGGGAGCACCCCAAGATGATACACTAGGTATGATAAATCCCTTACCCAAGAGATCCTGAGGCTGAACACTGAGCTCCTTGAGCTCTGCAGGAGCCATCCGATATGGTGGAATAGAAATAGGCTGACTACCTGGCTCAATCTCTATCAGAAAATTAGTATCACGCTCTAGGGGTAGGCTAGGTAGGTCAGTAGGAAACACATCTAAGATGTCACGAACAATAGGAACTGACTCAACTGGAGGAACCTCCCTACTCACATTACGCACATAGGCCAAATATGATAGACATCCACTAGCCACTAGCCTCCTAGCACGTATAAAAGAGATAACCCCAATTGATGTGCTACCACGAGATCCCTGCCACACCACCGGAGGGATACCATGATTGGCAAAGGTAACGGTCTTAGAAAAGCAATCTAAAATAGCGTAATAAGGGGATAACAAGTCCATGCCCAGAATCATATCAAAATCAACTATGTCAAGCAATATAAAGTCAGCCCGGGTGTCACCTCCCTAGATAGTAACTAAGCAAGATCGAAATACCTGATCCGCTACTAAATACTCACCCACGGGGGTCGACACACGCAACAGCGCAACCAAACGCTCAGACATCATGCTCAATCGAGAGGCATATTATACGGAAACATATGAAAAAGTAGAGCATGGATCAAATAACGCCAAGGCGGGCTGCAGGCATAAAAGAATCATACCTGTGATCAGAACGTCTGATGCCTCAGCCTCCGCCCTCGTTGGAGCTGCATAGAAATGGCTATGTCTGCCTCTCCCCTAACCATCAAACCTACCACCTGACCTGCCTCCTCAGGGACCACCCCGTATACCCTACTAACCACCTCTATGGTCCTAACCCTGACCAAGGCCTCTAACTGGAGGTGCTGGTAAAGCTGGGGGAGCTGCATGAGGAGCGAGAGCAATCCGACTATGCTAAGGGTAGTTCCCGGACCAATGACCCATCTAACCACACTCATAGCAACCCTGTCGAGGGTGACTCCTAGAAGAACGACTACCATGGCCTGAAGAACCCGATTGAAACACCTCGCGGCCCTGACTCGAACTAGCTTCACTTCGACCACCATCTGCTGCCTGAAGAGAGGCTTGTGTAGGTCTGCTAGATTGACCCTGTCGAAACAGTCGTCCGGCTCTATCATGATAATCTCTAGACCTGGTGTAGGAGTCACTGTAGCTGCCCTCATGCCTAGCCCTCTTCTCGCTGCCCCCTTGGGCCCCGCGACGAAGATGCTCCATAGTACTGGCATGGTCAACTATGTCTGAAAAAGATCGACCCGCAGAAACTAAGGACTGGGTCTCAAGACGAAGCTGCATTCCCAACCCACGAACAAAGCACCTAACTCACTCCTCCTTTGTAGGTAATATCATCTCGGCATGACGGGAGAGCTCGTGGAACCTAGTCTCGTACTCTGACACCGACATGGATCCCTGCTCAAACCTGCAGAACTGATCCCTGAGGTGGTCTCTGACGCTACGAGGGATAAAATTGGCCAAGAAGTCCTTACAGAATTCATCCCATGATACTGGTGGAGATCCTATTGGCCTGGTCTGAATGAATTTGTGCCACCACTGCCTGACTGGCCCATCTAGCTGGTAAGCAATGAAGTCAGCCCCTCTAGACCCTACAAGGCCCAAAGTGCGAAGCCTCTCACGACAAGTAGTAAGAAACTTGTGGGCATCCTCACCCACTGCCCAAGAAAACCTCGGTGGAGTCAACATGAGAAACACACCAAGCATCTTCTGGTCCTCAAGCGGCATAGGTCGGTCCGCTGCCAATGGCTGTACCTCCTCGGGTGGTTCCGAGATCTGAGGTAGCCTCACCGTAGGTTGATCGTGCGGTAGTAGTGCTGGTGTAACTGGGGACGGTGGCTGCTGCATCCCCCAAGCACACCTAAGAGTTGAGCAATAGCGGCCTGGAGATCTGGAGCCAGAACTAGTCTGGGTGATGGCTAGGCTGGCCCCGGCCCCAACCGTTGATCTGGTATACGAAGTGTTGAAGAGTCTACTACTGGCTCTGGATCCTCCACTCTCTCCTGGACTGATGGTGCGGCCCGCTCTCGACCTCGGGGTTAGTGTCTACCCCAAGCTGGGGCTCTGTCTGCAGGCCTGGGTGCATCACCCCCGGCCGCGCCACATCGCGAGCGAGCCATCCTACGAAAGAGTGAAACAAGTGAGATCTTAAGGAACCAATAAGACACATGTTGCACGAAAGTAAAGCAAAAGAGGAAATCTTTCTAAGTACATCCTGTAGCCTGCCGAAGAAAAGTTACGGACGTGTCCACACCGATCCGTAAGACTCTACTAGACGTTAGCTCTGTACAAGTGAGACCGATAAACCTGGGGCTCTGATACCAACTTGTCACGA
>NW_006239384.1:398474-409354 GCF_000226075.1 Solanum tuberosum | reverse complement strand
CCAGCTAGAAAGAGTGACCCTAGGGGGCACGCAATCAAACGGTCCACACCCAGCCCGGCTAGAAAGAGGGACCCGTGACTGAGGTAGATATCACGAGTCGTCTTACCATGCAATCAGTTCCCAGCCCAGCTACAAAGAGCGACCTGGGGACACCCAGCCAAAAGCACACTCCCAACCCAGCTAGAAAGAGAGGCCCGGGGGCAATCGCCGATATCAGCAAGTCTAACCAGCCAGCGATACGTTTGCAGACCAGATAGAAAGAACGACCCCGGGGCCGATGGTATCTCCAATATGATTCAATTCAACAACAACCACCGTGGAACGCCGTCCACTCTAAGACATCACAGAAAAGGCTGCAAGCCTATACTATCTCAATCCCATGCCTCTAGAGATGCAGCAAACCTTCGAGATTGCGTCGGAACCGTCGAATGAGAGGGGGAAGATACAGAAGTGCAGCAAGTGACAGGTACACAAAAAAGCTAAGTCTACTGAGAAAGAAAAAAATTGGGCTCCCAGCCCAAAGTAACTAAGATAATCCATCATACTCCACCCAGCCAGCAGTGCACTCCGAGCCCAGCTAGAAAGAGTGTCGCTAGGGGGCACGCAATCAAACGGTCCACTCCCAGCCCGGCTAGAAAGAGGGACCCGTGACTGAGGGACATATCACGAGTCGTCCTACCATGCAATCAGTTCCCAGCCCAGCTACAAAGAGCGACCTGGGACACCCAGCCAAAAGCACACTTCCAGCCCAGCTAGAAAGAGAGGCCCGGGGGCAATCGCCGATATCAGCAAGTCTAACCAGCCAGCGATACGTTTGCAGACCAGATAGAAAGAACGACCCCGGGGCCGATGGTATCTCCAATATGATTCAATTCAACAACAACCACCGTGGAACGCCGTCCACTCTAAGACATCACAGAAAAGGCTGCAAGCCTATACTATCTCAATCCCATGCCTCTAGAGATGCAGCAAACCTTCGAGATTGCGTCGGAACCGTCGAATGAGAGGGGGAAGATACAGAAGTGCAGCAAGTAGCGATAATGCCTAATCTAATGCTCAAACTATCAGACTCAAGTCTGCTATTCCATTCTACAAGGAGCTAAGTCATCCGAACGACGTCGACAACAAGTCAAGGCTCTCCAGCCCACACGGGTCATAAGTCTAAGTCAATGCTAGCCTAACCTAGACTAAGGACATCATACTTACGGTTAAGATGAACAAGGCATACAATACATAACATACAAGCATATAATAACATTTAGCAAATAAGCATGCAACTCTACTAAACGGTTAACATGATACCATACCCGAAATATGGCCAATCGATCCTAACATGAGGTATCTAATCAAAGTAAGGTAGCAAACTGGTACCCACCTCCAATTCACTCTAATCGATATGTTCTTACACAATTAAGCTCAATCTAAAAGAAAGTAAGTCGTAGCCTACCGTGCGCGCTCCAAATCACTTGACCGGAGCTTTTCCTTCCCTAATGACCTTTGAACACTGTCACTCTATCAAATATAGGATCACAACGTTAGTACGATCGTTTAGACACCAAAGTAACAACAAACGGAGACGGCTCAAATTTGGAGTCAAAACGGGAATCATGGGACCCGCACTGAACTGTCCGAATTGGACTCCGTTGAGAGACCCTAAACAACACTCTAAACTTATGTTCCAAAATGGAACACAATTTGAGGCTCAAAACATAGCAAAAACCAACAAGCAAGAAACCACACTTTAATCAACTAAAAAAAAAGCAGCAGCAGTCCAAACTCAGAATAAACAGGAATCGAACGGTTCCCAGCACTCTTTGAATACTCTATGACAAAATCTTGACAATTAGCAACATGTGGGACTTTGAATCACCGAAAACCGAGCTAAAATGAGAGAGATATGACCAAAACAAGAATGCCAAAAACAAAGGCTCGAATAAGGGGTACAGCAGTCAGGTAAATCACAAAATTACCTCAAACTACGTGCACCCAACAACTTCCGAACACTCTACAGCAAAGTCACCGGAAATACGAAACACCCGCACTTCGAATCACCTAATTCGGACAAAAGATGAGAGAGTTATGAGAGTTTCAAGGTTTGGAAAAGGTTGCTCTTTTTCTTCATTAAATAGCAGATTTGCTGCAATTTTTTTCCAAAACTAAAAACTCCGACAGGTAGGTCAGTAGGAAACACATCTAAGATGTCACGAACAATACGAATTGACTCAACTGGAGGAACCTCCCTACTCACATTACGCACATAGGCCAAATATGATAGGCATCCACTAGCCACTAGCCTCCTAGCACGTGTAAAAGAGATAACCCCAACTGTTGTGCTACCACGAGATCCCTGTCACACCACCGGAGGGATACCATGATTGGCAAAGGTAACGGTCTTAGAAAAAGCAATCTAAAATAGCGCAATAAGGGGATAACCAGTCCATGCCCAGAATCATATCAAAATCAACTATGTCAAGCAATATAAGGTCAGCCCGGGTGTCACCCCCTGGATAGTAACTAAACAAGATCAAAATACCTGATACACTACTAAAGACTCACCCACGAGGGTCGACACACACAACAGCGCAACCAAAGGCTCAGACATCATACTCAATCGAGAGGCATAATATACGGAAACATATGAAAAAGTAGAACCTGGATCAAATAACGCCAAGGCGGGCTGCTGGCATAAAAGAATCGTACCTGTGATCAGAACGTCTGATGCCTCAGCCTCCGCCCTCGCTGGAGCTGCATAAAAATGGCTATGTCTGCCTCTCCCCTGACCATCAAACCAAGCACCTGACCTTCCTCCTCGAGGACCACCCCGTATACCCTACTGACCACCTCTACGGTCCTGACCCTGACCAAGGACTCTAACTGGAGGTGCTGGTAAAGCTGGGGGAGCTGCATGAGGAGCGGGAGCAATCCGACTATGCTGAGGGTAGTTCCTAGACCAATGACCCATCTAACCACACTCATAGCAACCCTGTCGAGGGTGACTCCTAGAAGAACGAGTACCATGGCCCGAAGAACCCGATTGAAACAACTCGCGGCCCTGACTCGAACTAGCTTCACTTCGACCACCATTTGCTGCCTGAAGAGAGGCTTGTGTGGGTCTGCTAGATTGACCGTGTCGAAACCGTTGTCCGGATCTATCATGATAATCTATAGACCTGGTGTAGGAGTCACTGTAGCTGCCCTCATGCCTAGCCCTCTTCTCGCTGCCCCCTTAGGCCCCGCGACAAAGATGCTCCATAGTACTGGCATGGTCAACTATGTGTAAAAGAGATCGACTAGCAGAAACTAAGGACTGGGTCTCAAGAAGAAGCTGCATTCCCAACCCACAAACAAAGCACCTAACTCACTCCTCCTTTGTAGGTAATATCATCTCGGCATGACGGGAGAGCTCGTGGAACCTCGTCTCGTACTCTGCCACCGACATGGATCCCTGCTCAAACCTGCAGAACTGATCCCTGAGGTGGCCTCTGATGCTACGAGGGATTAAATTGGCCAAGAAGTCCTCAAAGAACTCATCCCATGATACTAGTGGAGATCCAATTGGCCTGGTCTGAATGAATTTGTGCCACCACTGCTTGGCTGGCCTATCTAGCTGGTAAGCAATGAAGTCAGCCCCTCTAGACCCTACAAGGCCCAAAGTGCGAAGCCTCTCACAACAAGTAGTAAAAAACTTGTGGGCATCCTCACCCACTGCCCAAGAAAACCTCGGTGGAGTCAACATGAGAAATACACCAAGCATCTTCGGGTCCTCAAGCGGAATAGGTCTGTCCGCTGCCAATGGCTGTACTTCCTCGGGTGGTTCCTAGACCTGAGGTAGCCTCACTGTAGGCTGATCGTGCGGTAGTAGTGCTGGTGTAACTGGGGAGGGTGGCTGCTGCATCCCCCCAAGCACACCTAAGAGTTGAGCAATAACGGCCTGGTGATCTGGAGCCAGAACTAGTCTAGGTGATGGCTAGGCTGTCCCCGTCCCCAACGGTTGATCCGGTATACGAAGTGCTGAAGAATCTGCTACTGGCTCTAGATCCTCCTCTCTCTCCTGGACTGATGGTGCGGCCCTCTCTCGACCTTGGGGTTAGTGTCTACGCCAAGCTGGGGATCTGTCTGTAGGGCTGGGTGCATCACCCCCGGCCGCGCCACCTCGCGATCGAGCCATCCTGCGAAAGAGTGAAACAAGTGAGATCTTAAGGAACCAATAAGAAACATACTGCACGAAAGTAAAACAAAAGAGGAAATCTTTCTAAAGACATCCTGTAGCATGCCGAAGAAAAGTTACGGATGTCTCCACACCGAGCCCAGCTAGAAAGAGTGACCCTAGGGGAAACCCAACCAAACAGTCCACTCCCAGCCCAGCTAGAAAGAGGGACCCGTGACTTAGGTAGATAACCGAGTCGTCCTACCATGTAGTCTGTTCCCAGCCCAGCTACAAAGAGCGACCTGGGGACACCCAGCCAAAAGCACACTCCCAACCCAGCTAGAAAGAGAGGCCCGGGGGCGATCGACGATATCAACAAGTCTACCCAGCCAGCGATACGTTTGCAGACCAGATAGAAAGAACGACCCCGGGGGTGATGGTATCTCCAATATGATTCAATCCAACAACAACCATCGTGGAACGCTGTCCACTCTAACACATCACAGAAAAGGCTGCAAGCCTATACTATCTCAATCCCATGCCTCTAGAGATGCACCAAACCTTCGAGATTGCGTCGGAACCGTAGAATGAGAGGGGGAAGATACAGAAGTGCAGCAAGTATTAATAACGCCTAATCGAAGGCTCAAACTATCAAACTCAAGTCTGCTATTCCATTCTACAAGGAGCTAAGTCATCCGAACGACGTCGGCAACAAGTCAAGGCTCTCCAGCCCACACGGGTCATAAGTCTAAGTCAATGCTAGCCTAACCCAGACTAAGGACATCATACTTACGGTTAAGGATGAATAAGGCATACAATACATAGCATACAAGCATATAATAACATTTAGCACATAAGCATGCAACTCTACTAAACCGGTTAACATGATACTATACCCGAATTATGGCCTATCGATCCTAACATGAGGTATCTAATCAAAGTAAGGTAGCAAACTGGTACCCACCCACAATTCACTCCAATCGATATGTTCTTACACAATTAAGCTCAATCTAAAAGAAAGTAAGTCGTAGCCTACCTTAAGGCCGACCGTGCGCGCTCCAAATCACTTGACCGGAGCTTTTCCTTCCCTAATGACCTTTGAACACTGTCACTCTATCGAATATAGGATCACAACATTAGTACGATCGTTTAGACACCAAAGTAACAACAAACGTAGATGGGTCAAATTTAGAGTCAAAACGGGAATCTTGGGACCCGCACTAAACTGTTCGAATTGGACTCCGTCGAGAGACCCTAAACAGCACTCTAAACTTATGTTCCAAAATAGAACACAATTCGAGGCTCAAAACATAGCAAAAACCAACAAGCAAGAAACCACACTTTAATCAACTAAAAAAAAAAAGCAGCAGCAATCCAAACTCATCATAAACGAGAATCGAACGGTTCCCAGCACTCTTTGAATACTCTATGACGAAGTCTCGACAATTAGCAACACGTGGGACTTTGAATCACCCAAAATTGAGTTAAAATGAGAGAGATATGACCAAAACAAGAATACCAAAAACAAAGGCTCGAAAAAGGGGTACAACAATCAGGTAAATCGCAAAATTACCTCGAACTACGTGCACCCAACAACTTTCGAACACTCTACAGCAAGTAATAAGAAACTTGTAGGCATCCTCACCCACTGCCTAAGAAAACCTTGGTGGAGTCAACATGAGAAACACACCAAGCATCTTCTGGACCTCAAGCGACATAGGTCTGTCCGCTGCCAATGGCTGTAGCTCCTCGGGTGGTTCCTCGACCTGAGGTAGCCTCACTGTAGGCTTATCGTGCGGTAGTAGTGCTGCTGTAACTGGGGAGGGTGGCTGCTGCATCCCCCCAAGCACACCTAAGAGTTGAGCAATAGCGGCCTGGAGATCTGGAGCTAGAACTAGTCTGGGTGATGGCTAGGCTGGCCTCGGCCCCAACGGTTGATCTGGTATACGAAGTCCTGAAGAGTCTGCTACTGGCTCTGGATCCTCCACTCTCTCCTGGACTGATGGTGCGGCCCTCTCTCGACCTCGGGGTTAGTGTGTACCCCAAGCTGGGGCTCTGTATGCAGGCCTGGGTGCATCACCCTCGGCCGCTCCACCTCGTGAGCGAGCCATCTTACGAAAGAGTGAAAGAAGTGAGATCTTAAGGAACCAATAAGACACATGTTGCACAAAAGTAAAAACAAAAGAGGAAATCTTTCTAAGGACATCCTGTAGCCTGCCGAAGAAAAGTTACGGACGTCTCCACACCGATCCGTAAGACTCTACTAGACGTTAGCTCTGTACAAGTGAGACCGATGAACCTGAGGCTCTGATACCAACTTGTCACGACCCGATTTCTCGAGCCATGATGACACCTACTATACCCTACCAATAGGTAAGCCAACTCGAAACCTAGAAGTTCAACCAATGAGCGAAAGGGCAGAAACTAACGATAACAATAATCTAAACAAGAATAACAAGGCGGAAGCACCCAAAATAAATATATACAGAAATTCCTCCCAGAACCTGGAAGTCACTAGTACAGAGCTATCTAATAAAGAGTACAAGTCCCAAAAGTGGACCACAACAGAGCGTGTCTCAAAGGCAACAAGACTAGCGAAAAACAAAAGAAGGAGACAGAACAAACCCAAACGCCAAGTGCTCACTCTCGTCTCCGAATCACAGCTCCAAAAGAAGGCTGGATCTAATCACCGCTAGTAACTCGTACTGGGACCTGCATTACGAAATAGATGCAGAGCGTAGCATGAGTACTAACACACCAAGTACTCAGTAGGATAGAATCTAGACACAGAGAGGTCAAAGCGGATACCAAAAGAAAGAACACGAGCATACTAGAAACAAACTAAGTACAACTAAACTAAACCTAAATGGACCCCATATGCCCAGAAGGTACACACGTGCGCAAGCTCAAATAAAACCTAAACGAACCCCCATAGGCCTGACAGGTACACAGAAAAGCTATGTCTACTGAGAAAGAAGAAAATTAGGCTCCCAGCCCAAAGTAACTAAGATAATCCATCATACTCCACCCAGCCAGCAGTGCACTCCGAGACCAGCTAGAAAGAGTGACCCTAGGGGGCACGCAATCAAACGGTCCACACCCAGCCCGGCTAGAAAGAGGGACCCGTGACTGAGGTAGATATCACGAGTCGTCTTACCATGCAATCAGTTCCCAGCCCAGCTACAAAGAGCGACCTGGGACACCCAAGCCAAAAGCACACTCCCAGCCCAGCTAGAAAGAGAGGCCCGGGGGTGATCACCGATTTCAGCAAGTCTAACCAGCCAGCGATACGTTTGCAGACCAGATAGAAAGAACGACCCCGGGGCTGATGGTATCTCCAATATGATTCAATCCAACAACAACCACCGTGGAACGCCGTCCACTCTAAGACATCACAGAAAAGGCTGCAAGCCTATACTATCTCAATCCCATGCCTCTAGAGATGCACCAAACCTTCGAGATTGCGTCGAAATCGTCGAATGAGAGGGGGAAGATACAGAAGTGCAGCAAGTAGCGATAACGCCTAATCTAATGCTCAAACTCTCAGACTCAAGTCTGCTATTCAATTCTACAAGGAGCTAAGTCATCCGAACGACGTCGGCAACAAGTCAAGGCTCTCCAGCCCACACGGGTCATAAGTCTAAGTAAATGCTAGCCTAACCTAGACTAAGGATATCATACTTACGGTTAAGGATGAACAAGGCATACAATACATAGCATACAAGCATATAATAACATTTAGCAAATAAGCATGCAACTCTACTAAACGGTTAACATGATACTATACCTGAAATATGGCCAATCGTTCCTAACATGAGGTATCTAATCAAAGTAAGGTAGCAAACTGGTACCCACCCCCAATTCACTCTAATCGATATGTTCTTACACAATTAAGCTCAATCTAAAAGAAAGTAAGTCGTAGCCGACCGTGCGCGCTCCAAATCACTTGACCGGAGCTTTTCCTTCCCTAATGACCTTTGAACACTGTCACTCTATCAAACATAGGATCACAACGTTAGTACGATCGTTTAGACACCAAAGTAACAACAAACGGAGACGGGTCAAATTTGGAGTCAAAACGGGAATCGTGGGTCCCGCACTGAACTGTCCGAATTGGACTCCGTTGAGAGACCCTAAACAGCGCTCTAAACTTATGTTCCAAAATGGAACACAATTTGAGGCTCAAAACATAGCAAAAACCAACAAGCAAGAAACCACACTTTAATCAACTAAAAAAAAGAAAGCAGCAGCAGTCCAAACTCAGAATAAACAAGAATCCAATGGTTCCCAGCACTCTTTGAATACTCTATGACGAAGTCTCGACAATTAGCCACACGTGGGACTTTGAATCACCCAAAACCGAGCTAAAATGAGAGAGATATGACCAAAACAAGAATGCGAAAAACAAAGGCTCGAAAAAGGGGTACAACAGTCAGGTAAATCACAAAATTACCTCGAACTACGTGCACCCAAAAACTTCCGAACAATCAACAGCAAAGTCACCGGAAATACGAAGCACCCGCACTTCGAATATCCTAATTCGGACAAAAGATGAGAGAGTTATGAGAGTTTCAAGGTTTGGAAAAAGTTGCTCTTTTTCTTCATTAAATAGCAGATTTGCTGTAATTTTTTTCCAAAACTAAAAACTCCGACAGGTAGGTCAGTATGAAACACATCTAAGATGTCACGAACAATAGGAACTGACTCAACTGGAGGAACCTCCCTACTCACATTATGCACATAGGCCAAATATGATAGGCATCCACTAGCCACTAGCCTCCTAGCACGGGTAAAAGAGATAACCTCAACTGGTGTGCTACCACGAGATCCCTGCCACACCACCGGAGGGATACCATGATTGGCAAAGGTAACGGTCTTAGAAAAGCAATCTAAAATAGTGCAATAAGGGGATAACCAGTCCATGCCCAGAATCATATCAAAATCAACTATGTCAAGCAATATAAGGTCAGCCCGGTGTCACCCCCTGGATAGTAACTAAGCAAGATCAAAATACCTGATACGCTACTAAAGACTCACCCACGGGGGTTGACACACACAACAGGGCAACCAAAGGCTCAGACATCATACTCAATCGAGAGGCATAATATACGGAAACATATGAAAAAGTAGAACCTGGATCAAATAACGCCAAGGCGGGCTGCTGGCATAAAAGAATCGTACCTGTGATCAGAACGTCTGATGCCTCAGCCTCCGCCCTCGCTGGAGCTGCATAGAAATGGCTATGTCTGCCTCACCCCTGACAGTCAAACCAAGCACCTGACCTTCCTCCTCGTGGACCACCCCGTATACCCTACTGACCACCTCTACGGTCCTGACCCTGACCAGGGACTCTAACTGGAGGTGCTGGTAAAGTTGGGGGAGCTGCATGAGGAGCGGGAGCAATCCGACTATGCTGAGGGTAGTTCCTAGACCAATGAACCATCTAACCACACTCATAGCAACCCTGTCGAGGGTGACTCCTAGAAGAACGAGTACCATGGCCCGAAGAACCCGATTGAAACACCTAGTGGCCCTGACTCGAACTAGCTTCACTCCGACCACCATCTGCTGTCTGAAGAGAGGCTTGTGTAGGTCTGCTAGATTGACCCTGTCAAAATCGTCGTCCGGCTCTGTCATGATGGTCTCTAAACCTGGTGTAGGAGTCACTGTAGCTGCCCCCTTGGGCCCCGCGACAAAGATGCTCCATAGTACTGGCATGGTCAACTATGTGTAAAAAAGATCGACTAGCAGAAACTAAGGACTGGGTCTGAAGAAGAAGCTGCATTCCCAACCCACAAACAAAGCACCTAACTCACTCCCCCTTTGTAGGCAATGAAGTCAGCCCTTCTAGACCTACAAGGCCCAAAGTGCGAAACCTCTCACGACAAGTAGTAAGAAACTTGTGGGCATCCTCACCCACTGCCTAAGAAAACCTTGGTGCAGTCAACATGAGAAACACACCAAGCATCTTCTGGACCTCAAGCGGCATAGGTCTGTTCGTTGCCAATGGCTGTACCTCCTTGGGTGTTTCCTCGACCTGAGGTAGCCTCACTGTAGGCTGATCGTGCGGTAGTAGTGCTGCTGTAACTGGGGAGGGTGGCTGCTGCATCCCCCCAAGCACACCTAAGAGTTAAGCAATAGCGGCCTGGAGATCTGGGGCCAGAACTAGTCCGGGTGATGGCTAGGCTGGCCCCGGCCCCAACGGTTGATCTGGTATACGAAGTACTGAAGAGTCTGCTACTGGCTCTGGATTCTCCACTCTCTCCTGGACTGATGGTGCGGCCCTCTCTCGACCTCGGGGTTAGTGTGTACCCCAAGCTGGGGCTCTGTCTGCAGGCCTGGGTGCATCACCCTCGGCCGCGCCACCTCGCGAGCGAGCCATCTTACGAAAGAGTGAAACAAGTGAGATCTTAAGGAACCAATAAGACACATGTTGCACGAAAGTAAAGCAAAAGAGGAAATCTTTCTAAGGACATCCTGTAGCCTGCCGAAGAAAAGTTACGGACGTGTCCACACCGATCCGTAAGACTCTACTAGACGTTAGCTCTGTACAAGTGAGACCGGTGAACCTGAGGCTCTGATACCAACTTGTCACGACCAGATTTCTCGAGTCATGATGGCACCTACTATACCCTACCAATAGGTAAGCTAAACCCGTAACCTAGAAGATCAACCAATGACCGAAAGGACAGAAACTAACGATAACAATAATCTAAACAAGAATAACAAGGCG
>NW_006239384.1:389255-398068 GCF_000226075.1 Solanum tuberosum | reverse complement strand
CATACCAGAAACAAACTAAGTACACTAAACTAAACCTAACTGGACCCCCATAAGCCCAGAAGGTACACTCGTGCGCAAGTTTAAATAAAACCTGAACGGACCCCCATAAGCCCGACTGGTACACAGAAAAGCTAAGTCTACTGAGAAAGAAGAAAATTGGCCTCCCAGCCCAAAGTAACTAAGATAATCCATCATACTCCACCCAGCCAGCAGTGCACTCCGAGTCCAGCTAGAAAGAGTGACCCTAGGGGGCACGCAATCAAACGGTCCACACCCAGCCCGACTAGAAAGAGGGACTCGTGACTGAGGTAGATATCACGAGTCGTCCTACAATGCAATCAGTTCCCAGCCCAGCTACAAAGAGCGACCTGGGACACCCAACCAAAAGCACACTCCCAGCCCAGCTAGAAAGAGAGGCCCGGGGGCGATCGCCGATATCAGCAAGTCTGACCAGCCAGCGATACGTTTGCAGACCAGATAGAAAGAACGACCCCGGGGCTGATGGTATCTCCAATATGATTCGATCCAACAACAACCACCGTGGAACGCCGTCCACTCTAAGAATCCAACGGTTCCCAGCACTCTTTGAATACTAGATGATTCCCAGCACTCTTTGAATACTCTATGACGAAGTCTCGACAATTAGCAACACGTGGGACTTTGAATCACCCAAAACCGAGCTAAAATGAGAGAGATATGACCAAAACAAGAATGCCAAAAAACAAAAGGCTCGAAAAAGGGGTACAACAGTCAGGTAAATGGCAAAATTACCTCGAACTACGTGCACCCACAACTTCCGAACACTCTACAGCAAAGTCACCGGAAATACGAAGCACCCGCACTTCGAATCACCTAATTCGGACAAAAGATGAGAGAGTTAAGAGAGTTTCAACGTTAGGAAAAGGTTTCTCTTTTTCTTCATTAAATAGCAGATTTGCTGCAATTTTTTTCCAAAACTAAAAACTCTGACAGGTAGGTCAGTAGGAAACACATCTAAGATGTCACGAACAATAGGAACTGACTCAACTGGAGGAACCTCCCTACTCACATTACGCACATAGGCCAAATATGATAGGCATCCACTAGCCACTAGCCTCCTAGCACGTGTAAAAGAGATAACCCCAACTGGTGTGCTACCACGAGATCCCTGCCACACCACCGGAGGGATACCATGATTGGCAAAGGTAACAGTCTTATAAAAGCAATCTAAAATAGCGCAATAAGGGGATAACCAGTCCATGCCCAGAATCATATCAAAATCAACTATGTCAAGCAATATAAGGTCAGCCGGGTGTCATCCCCCTGGATAATAACTAAGCAAGATCAAAATACCTGATACGCTACTAAAGACTCACCCACGGGGGTCGACACACACAACAGTGCAACCAAAGGCTCAGACATCATACTCAATCGAGAGGCATAATATACGGAAACATATGAAAAAAGTAGAAACCTGGATCAAATAACGCCAAGGCGGGCTGCTGGCATAAAAGAATCGTACCTGTGATCAGAACGTCTGGTGCCTCAGCCTTCGCCCTCGCTGGAGCTGTATAGAAATGGCTATGTCTGCCTCTCCCCTGACCATAAAACCAAGCACCTGACCTTCCTTCTCGAGGACCACCCCGTATACCCTACTGACCACCTCTACGATCCTGACCCTGACCAAGGACTCTAACTGGAGGTGCTGGTAAAGCTGGGGGAGCTGCATGAGGAGCGGGAGCAATCCGACTATGCTGAGGGTAGTTCCTAGACCAATGAACCATCTAACCACACTCATAGCAACCCTGTCGAGAGTGACTCCTAGAAGAACGAATACCATGGCCCGAAGAACCCGATTGAAACACCTTGCGGCCCTGACTCGAACTAGCTTCACTCCGACCACCATCTGCTGCCTGAAGAGAGGCTTGTGTAGGTCTGCTAGAGTGACCCTGTCGAAACCGTTGTCCTGCTCTATCATGATAATCTATAGACCTGGTGTAGGAGTCACTGTAGCTGCCCTCATGCCTAGCCCTCTTCTCGCTGCCCCCTTGGGCCCCGCGACAAAGATGCTCCATAGTACTGGCATGGTCAACTATGTGTAAAAAAGATCGACAAGCAGAAACTAAGGACTGGGTCTCAAGAAGAAGCTGCATTCCCAACCCACAAACAAAGCACCTAACTCACTCTTCCTTTGTAGGTAATATCATCTCGGCATGACGGGAGAGCTCGTGGAACCTAGTCTCGTACTCTGCCACCGACATGGATCCCTGCTCAAACCTGCAGAACTGATCCCTGAGGTGGTCTTTGACGCTACAAGGGATAAAATTGGCCAAGAAGTCTTCAAAGAACTCATCCCATGATACTGGTGGAGATCCAATTGGCCTGGTCTGAATGAATTTGTGCCACCACTGCCTGGCTGACCCATCAAGCTGGTAAGCAATGAAGTCAGCCCCTCTAGACCCTACAAGGCCCAAACTGCAAAGCCTCTCACAACAAGTAGTAAGAAACTTGTGGGCATCCTCACCCACTGCCCAAGAAAAACCTCGGTGGAGTCAACATGAGAAACACACCAAAGCATCTTCTGGTCCTCAAGCGGCATAGGTCTGTCCGCTGCCAATGGCTGTACCTCCTCGGGTGGTTCCTAGACCTGAGGTAGCCTCACTGTAGGCTGATCGTGCGGTAGTAGTGCTGGTGTAACTGGGGAGGGTGGCTGCTGCATCCCCCCAAGCACACCTAAGAGTTAAGCATTAGCGGCCTGGAGATCTGGAGCCAGAACTAGTCTGGGTGATGGCTAGGCTATCCTCGTCCCCAACGGTTCATCTGGTATACGAAGTGCTGAAGAATCTCCTACTGGTTCTGGATCCTCCTCTCTCTCCTGGACTGATGGTGCGGCCCTCTCTCGACCTCGGGGTTAGTGTCTACCCCAAGCTGGGGCTCTGTCTGCAGGCCTGGGTGAATCACTCCCGGCCGCGCCACCTCGCGAGCGAGCCATCCTGCGAAAGAGTGAAACAAGTGAGATCTTAAGGAACCAATAAGAAACATGCTGCACGAAAGTAAAACAAAAGAGGAAATCTTTCTAAGGACATCCTGTAGCATGCCGAAGAAAAGTTACGGACGTCTCCACACCGAGCCCAGCTAGAAAGAGTGACCCTAGGGGGCACCCAACCAAATAGTCCACTCCCAGCCTAGCTAGAAAGAGGGACCCGTGACTTAGGTAGATATCGCGAGTCGTCCTACCATGCAGTCTGTTCCCAGCCCAGCTACAAAGAGCGACCTGGGGACACCTAGCCAAAAGCACACTCCCAGCCCAGCTAGAAAGAGAGGCCCGGGGGCGATCGCCGATATCAGCAAGTCTACCCAGCCAGCGATACGTTTGCAGACCAGATAGAAAGAACGACCCGGGGGTGATGGTATCTCCAATATGATTCAATCCAACAACAACCACCGTGGAACGCCGTCCACTCTAAGACATCACAGAAAAGGCTGCAAGCCTATACTATCTCAATCCCATGCCTCTAGAGATGCACCAAACCTTCGGACTACGTGCACCCAACAACATCCGAACACTCTACAGAAAAGTCACCGGAAATACGAAGCTCCCGCACTTCGAATAACCTAATTCAGTCAAAAGATGATAGAGTTATGAGAGTTTCAAGGTTTGGAAAAGGTTGCTGTTTTTCTGCATTAAATAGCAGATTTGCTGCAATTTTTTTCCAAAACTAAAAACTCCGACAGGGTGCTCCGAACTCGTTCGGAACCCAGTGCACTCATGCCTAGCCCGGACTCAACGGCGTAGTCCAAATTTCCACAGACGTCATCTCGATAAAAAGTGGGTCCTATTTCCAAAGGTCATTTTAAGTCAAAACCCACAAAAGGCCTCGTAAAGTTAACCAAAACCTCAGTACACAAAATAATAGTCAATTAACAGCAAACTCGACATTCCGGAACTAACAGCGCTGACGGAATTCTCATCCGAGTGCGTTTAGAAATGTTGACCAAAGTCAAACTTAGGCTTAAACTTAAAAGTTAAAACGCCTGATCGCGCCGACTCACACTGAAATCATCGGGAATCATGTCCACCATGCCACTAGCCTAAAATGACCCTTCCGGAGCTGATGGAATCGTCAAAATTGGATTCCGATGTTATCTTATTGAACTTTTGATCGAAAATGATCGTTCAAAGTTCATAAACTCCAAAACATAAAAAACCGCACCAAGACCAAACAAATGACCAAGTGAGCGAACTGTCAGTCCCATCAAGTCATAAATGACTTGGGATCGCTACAAGAACGCTCTAAACGACATACAAAAGGCAAGACACATAAATGACCTGGAGGGTCATTACAATATCCACTACTAAAAACGACTTTCGTCCACGAAAGATAGGATCAAGAAGTACCTGAAGGCTCAAACAAGCCAGGAAACTACTCTCGCATCTCCTACTGGGTCTCCCAGGTAGCCTCCTCGACTGGACGATGCCTCCAACGGACCTAAACAACACGAATGGCTCTTTAGCGCAATCTCTTCACACCACTGGCTTGAATGGCAACTGGCTCCTCTACAAATGTCAAACGATCATCCAACTCGACTGCATCATATTGGAGCACATGGGACTCATCAGGAACATATCGCCGCAACATCGAGACATGGAAAATCGGGTGGATGGCTGGATATGCTGGAGGTAGGGCCAACTCATAAGCAACCTCCCCAACTGTCCGGAGTATCTCAAAAGGCCCATTGTACCTGGGACTAGGCTTACCCCGCCTCCCAAACCACATAACGCCCTTCATGGGTGACACACGGAGGAATACCCGATCACCAACAGAGAATCTCAAAGGTCGGCGCCTCCGATCCGCATAACTCTGGTGCCTACTCGGAACCGTCCTGAGCCTATCCTGAATGACCCTCACCTGATCCAGGGCCTCCTGAAGGCAATCTGTACCACGCGGCCTAGGCTTTGTAGACTCAAACCAACCAACTGCAGAGCGACAATGCATACCATGTAACGCTTCAAATGGGGCCATCTGAATATTAGAGTGGTAGCTGTTGTTGTACCCAAACTTCGCCAAAGGTAAAAACTGGTCCCTATAACGCTACCCCAGAAAACCTCGATGGTGTCAACTTGAGAAACACACTAAGCATCTTCTGGTCCTCAAGTGGCGTAGGTCTGTCCGCTGCCAATGGTTGTACCTCCGCGGGTGGTACCTGGACCTGAGGTGCCCTCACTGTAGGCTGATATTTCGGTACTAGTGGTGGTGTAACTGGGGCGGGTGGCTGCTGCATCCCCCCAAGCACACCTAAGAACTGAGCAATAGCGGCATGGAGATCTGGAGTCAGAACTAGTCCGGGTGACGGCAATGCTGGCACCGGCCCCACCGGTTGATCTGATATACGAAGTGCTGAAGGATCTGCTACTGGCTCTGGATCCTTATCTCTCTCCTGGACTGATGTTGCGGCCCTCTCTCAACGTCGGGGTCGGCGTCTACCCCAAGCTGGGGCTCTGTCTGCAGGCCTGGGTGCAATATCCCCGACCGCGCCACCTCGCGAGCGAGCCATATTGCGAAAGAGTGAAGAAAGTGAGATCTTAAGGAACCAATAAGACACATGCTGCACAAAAGAGAAACAAAAGAGGAAATCTTTCTAAGAACATCGTGTAGCCTCCCAAAGAAAGGTTGCGGACGTCTCCGCACCGATCTGCAAGACTCTACTAGACATTAGCTCTGTACAAGTGTGACCGGTGAACCCGAAACTCTGATACCAACATGTCACGACCCGATTTCTCGAGTCATGATGGCACCTACTATACCCTACCAATAGGTAAGCCAACCCGTAACCCAGAACATCAAGCAATGAGCGAAAGGGCAGAAACTAACGATAACAATAATCTAAACAAGAATAACAAGGCGGAAGCAACCCTAAATAAATATATACAGAAATCCCTCCCAGAACCTGGAAGTCACTAGTACAGAGCTATCTAATAAAGAGTACAAGTCCCAAAAGTGGACCACAACAAAGAGTGTCTGAAAGGCAATAAGACCAGCGAAAAACAAAAGAAGGAGACAGAACAAACCCAAAACGCCAAGTGCTCGCCCTCGTCTCCGAATCACAACTGCAAAAGAAGGCTGGAACTAATCACCGCTGGTAACTGGTACTGGGACCTGCATCACGAAATAGATGCAGAGCGTAGCATGAGTACCAACACAACAGGTACTCAGTAGTAACTGCAAAAGAAGGCTAGAACTAATCACCGCTGGTAACTGGTACTGGGACCTGCATCACGAAATAGGTGCAGAGCGTAGCATGACTACCAACACAACAGGTACTCAGTAGGCATCATAGGCCAACTGAGCAAAAAGGGTAAAAACAATTAGAAAGGATAGAATCTAGACACAGAGAGGTCAAAGCGGGTATGAAAAAAGAAACACGAGCATACCAGAAACAAACTAAGTACAACTAAACCAAACCTAACTCGACCCCATATGCCCAGAATGTACACTCGTGCGCAAGATCAAATAAAACCTGAACTAAACCCCATAAGCCCGACAGGTACACAGCAAGGCTAAGTCTACTGAGAAAGAAGAAAACCGGGCTCCCAACCCAAAGTAACTAAGATAATCCATCAGACTCCACCCAGCCATTGCACTCCAAGCCCAGCTAGAAAGAGTGACCCTAGGGGGCACCCAACCAAACGGTCCACTCACAGTCCAGCTAGAAAGAGGGACCCGTGAGTGAGGTAGATATTGCGAGTCGTCCTACCATGCAGTCAGCTCCCAGCCCAACTACAAAGAGCGACTTGGGGACACCCATCCAGCAGCACACTCCCAGCCCAGCTAGAAAGAGAGGCCAGGGGGCGATCGCCGATATCACCAAGTCTACCCAGCAAGCGATACGTTTCCAGACCAGATAGAAAGAACGACCCCGCGGGTGATGGTATCTCCAATATGATTTAATCCAACAACAACCTCCGTAGAACGCCGTCTACTCTAAGACATCACAGAAAAGGCTCCAAGCCTAATACTATCTCAATCCCAGCCTCTAGAGATGCACCAAACCTTTGAGATTGCGTCGGAACCGTAGAATGAGAGGGGGATGATACAGAAGTGCAGCAAGTAGCAATAACGCCTAATCTAAGGCTTAAACTATCAGACTCAAGTCTGCAATTCCAGTCTACAAGGAGATAAGTTATCCGAACGACGTCGGCAACAAGTCAAGGCTCTCCAGCCCAAACGGGTCATAAGTCTAAGTCAATGCTAACCTAACCTAGACTGCATCATACTGGAGCACATGAAACTCATCAAGAACATATCGCCGCAACATTGAGACATGGAAAATCAAGTGGAAGGCTGAATATGATGGAGGTAGGGCCAACTCATAAGCAACCTCCCCAACTGTCCGGAGTATCTCAAAAGGCCCAATGTACCTGGGGCTAGGTTTGCCCCGCCTCCCAAACCACATAACGCCCTTCATGGGTGACACACGGAGGAATACCCGATCACCAACAGAGAATCTAAAAGGTCAGCGCCTCCGATCCGCATAACTCTGGTGCCTACTCAGAGCCTTCCTGAGCATATGCTGAATGACCTTCACCTGATCCAGGGCCTCATGAAGCAAATCTGTATCACGCGACCTAGGCTCTGTAGACTCAAACCAACCAACTGGAGAGCGACAATACGTACCATATAACGCCTCGAATGGGGCCATCTGAATACTAGAGTGGTAGCTGTTGTTGTACGCAAGCTTCGCCAAATGTAAAAACTGGTGCCAATGACCTCCAAAATCTACAACAAAGGCCCGCAACATATCCTCAAGGACCTGAATAGTACGCTTCGACTTGCCATCCGTCTGCGGATGGAAAGCGGTGCTAAGGTCAACTCGAGTGCCCAACTCATCCAGAATGGTCCTCCAAAAGCTAGACGTGAACTGAGAATCCCGATCTGATATGATAGAAACTGGCACCCCATGAAGTCGAACCACCTCCCGAATTTAGATACGAGCCAACCTCTCGGCGCTAAATGAAGACTGAACATGAAGGAAATGTACTGACCTGGTCAAACGATTAACGATGACCCAAATGCTGTCGACACCTCTAGAAGTCTGAGGCAACCCCACAATGAAGTCCATAATGATACACTCCCACTTCCACTCTGGAATGGGTAATCTCTGAAACTCACCACCAGGCCTCAAATGTTCAGCCTTTACTTGCTGGCAGCACAAGCAACGGGAAACAAAGTCAACAATATCTCTCCTCATGCCACTCCACCAGTAATGTTGCCTCAAATCACGATACATCTTCGCTGTGCCCAGATAGATAGAGTATCTAGAGTCATGGCCCTTATAAAGTATCAACTGAACCAAATATCCAACTTTCGGAACACAGATGTGGCCGGCGAATCTCAACACTTCATCAGGATCTAAGGTAGCCTGACTCCCATCACCCGCTAACACTCGATCTCTAAGGGCCACCAAGGCCTCATCCTCAAACTGACAACCACGGATCCTATCAAGCAAGGAAGAGTGAACTCCCATATGGGTCGGGACACGTCTAGGATCTGAGATATCCAACCGAACCATGCTATTGGCTAAGAACTGTATGTCCATAGCCAAGGGTTGCTCCTCAATAGATAAGAAGGCTAGCCTACCCATACTCACCGCCTTTCGCCTTAAGGCGTCCCGCTACCCACATTCGCCTTGCCCGAAAGATAGAGAATAGAGAGGTCATAGTCCTTCAGGAGCTCCATCCAACGATGTTGCCTCGAATTAAGGTCCTCTGGCCATGATGTACTGAAGACTCCTGTGATCGGTATATATCTCACATCGAACTCCATACAAGTAGT
>NW_006239384.1:388510-388658 GCF_000226075.1 Solanum tuberosum | reverse complement strand
GGTTTAAGGTGAAGGAATGGGTTATGTGTGGAGTATGTGCTAAAGTGGTTAATTACTTGTATGTTGGTTATGGTTGGATATTGTGACTGTTATACTTGTATTTTTTTCATGAAGTTTTACCAAATGGCATAAAAGCATGTTTCTCCAA
>NW_006239384.1:388037-388181 GCF_000226075.1 Solanum tuberosum | reverse complement strand
AGACCTCCGAGAGGTCGAGTACGCCGGTTACGACTAGGGGGTGCTCTCGGATCGTTACAAACTTGGTATCAGAGCATAAGTTTTCTGGATGGTCTTAGGTTGTCTCAAAACCACATCTAGTAGAGTCTTGTTCATAATGTGAAG
>NW_006239384.1:372910-387491 GCF_000226075.1 Solanum tuberosum | reverse complement strand
GAAACAAAAGAGGAAATCTTTCTAAGGACATCATGTAGCCTCCCGAAGAAAAGTTAAGGAGGTCTTCGCACCGATCTGCCGGACTCTACTAGACATTAGCTCTGTATAAGTGTGACCGGTGAACCTGATGCTCTGATACCAACTTGTCACGACCCGATTTTCTCGAGTGATGATGGCACCTAATATACCCTACCAATAGGTAAGCCAACCCATAACCTAGAAAATCAACCAATGACCGAAAGGGCAGAAACTAACGATAACAATAATCTAAACAAGAATAACAAGGCGGAAGCAACCCAAAATAAATATATACAGAAGTCCCTCCTAGAACCTGGAAGTCACTAGTACAGAGCTGTCTAATAAAGAGTACAAGTCCCAAAAGTGGACCACAACAGAGCGTGTCTCAAAGGCAACAAGACTATCTAAAAGAAAGGAAGGAGACGTAACAAACCCCAAAACGCCAAGTGCTCGCCCTCGTCTCCGAATCACAGCTAGAAAAGAAGACTGGAACTAATCACCGCTGGTAACTGGTACTGGGACCTGCATCATGAAATAGATGCAGAGCATAGCATGAGTACCAAAACAACAGGTACTCTGTAGGCATCATAGGCCGACTGAGCAAAAAGGGTAAAAACAATTAGAAAGGATAGAATCTAGACACAGAGAGGTCAAAAGCGGATACGAAAAGAAAGAACACGAGCATACCAGAAATAAACTAAGTACAACTAAACTAAACCTAACTGGACCCCATATGCACAGAAGGTACACTCGTGGGCAGGCTCAAATAAAACCTTAATGAACCCCCATAAGCCCGAAAGGTACACAGAAAACCTAAGTCGACTGAGAAAGAAGAAAATCGGGCTCCCAGCCCAAAGTAACTAAGATATTCCATGAGACTCCACCCAGCTAGCAGTGCACTCTGTGCCCAGCTAGAAAGAGTGAACCTAGGGGGCACCCAAACAAATATCCACTCCCAGCCCAGCTTGAAAGAGATACCCATTAGTGAGGTAGATATCGCGAGTCGTCCTACCATGCAGTCAGCTCCCAGCCAAGCTAGAAAGGGCGACCTGGGGACATCCAACAGGAAGCACACTCCAAGCCCAGCTACAAAGCGAGGCCTGGGGGAGATCGCCGAAATCATCGAGTCTACCCAGCCAGCGATACGTTCCCAACCCAGCCAGAAAGAACGACCCCGGGGGTGATGGTATCTCCAATAGGATTCAATCCAACAACAACCACCGTGGAACGCCGTCCACTCTAAGACATCACAGAAAAGACTCCAAGCCTATACTATCTCAATCCCACGCCTCTAGTGATGCACCAAACCTTAGAGAATGCGTCGGAACCGTAAAATGTGAGGGGGCAGATACAAAAGTGCAGCAGGTAGCGATAACGCCTAATCTAAGGGTCAAATTATCAGACTCAAGTATGCTATTCCAGTTTACAAGGAGCTAAGTCATTCGAACGACGTCGGCAGCAAGTCAAGGCTATCGAGCCCGCACGAGTCATAAGTCTAAGGCAATGCTTGCCTAACCTTGACTAAGGACATCATGCTTACGGTTAAGGCTGAACAACGAAGACAATACATAGCATACAAGCATATAATAGCATTTAGCACATAAGCATGCAACTCTATTAACTCGGTTAACATGATACTATACCCGAAATATGGCCAATCGATCCTAACATGAGGTATCTAATCAAAGTAAGGTAGCAAACTGGTACCCAACCCCAATTCACTCCAATCGATATGTTCTTACACAATTAAGCTCAATCTAAAAGAAAGTAAGTCGTAGCCTACCTTAAGGCCGACCGTGCGCGCTCCAAATCACGTGACCGGAGCTTTTCCTTCCCTAATGACCTTTGAACACTGTCACTCTATCAAATATAGGATCACAACGTTAGTACGATCGTTTAGACACCAAAGTAACAACAAACGGAGACGTATCAAATTTGAAGTCAAAACGGGAATCATGGGACCCGCACTGAACTGTCCGAATTGGACTCCGTCGAGAGACCCTAAACAGCACTCTAAACTTATGTTCCAAAATGGAACACAATTTGAGGCTCAAAACATACCAAAAACCAACAAGTAAGAAACCACACTTTAATCAACTAAAAAAAAAAAAGCAGCAGCAGTCCAAACTCAGAATAAACGAGAATCAAACGGTTCCCAGCACTCTTTGAATACTCTATGATGAAGCCTCGACAATTATCAACACGTCGGACTTTGAATCACCCAAAACCGAGCTAAAATGAGAGAGATATGACCAAAACAAGAATGCCAAAAACAAAGGCTCGAAAATGGGGTACAGTAGTCAGGTAAATCGCAAAATTACCTCGAACTACGTGCACCCAACAACTTCCAAACACTCTACAGCAAATTCACCGGAAATACGAAGCTCCCGCACTTCGAATCACCTAATTTGAACAAAAGATGAGAGAGTTATGAGAGTTTCAGGGTTCGGAAAAAGTTGCTGTTTTTCTGCATTAAATAGCAGATTTGCTGCAATTTTTTTCCAAAACTAAAAACTCCGACAGGGTGCTCCGAACTCGTTCGGAACCCTATGCACTCATTCCTAGCCCGGACTCAACGGCGTAGTGCAAATTTCCACAGACGTCATCTCGATAAAAAGTGGGTTCTATTTCCAAAGGCCATTTTAAGTCAAAACCCACAAAAGGGCTCGGAAAGATATCCAAAACCTCGGGACACAAAATAATGGTCAATCAACAGCAAACTCGACATTCTGGAACTAACCGCGCTGACGGAATTCTCATCCGAGCGCGTTTACTCAGAATGTTGACCAAAGTCAAACTTAGGCTTAAACTTAAAGTTAAAACGCCTAATCGCGCCGACTCACACTGAAATCATCGGGAATCATGTCCACCATGGTACTAGCCTAAAATGACCTTTCCGGAGCTGATGGAATCGTCAAAATTGGATTCCGATGTTATCTTCTTGAACTTTTGATCGAAAATGATCGTTCAAAGTTCATAAGCTCCAAAACATAAAAACTCGCACCAAGACCAAACAAACGACTAGGTGACCAAACTATCAGTCCCAGCAAGTCATAAATGACTTGGGATCGCTACAGGAACGCACTAAACGACATACAAAAGGCAAGACACAGAAATGACCTGGAGGGTCATTACAATATCCACTACTAAAAAGGACTTTCGTCCATGAAAGATAAGATCAAGAAGTACCTGAAGGCTCAAACAAGCCAGGAAACTGCTCTTGCATCTCCTGCTCGGTCTCCCTGGTAGCCTCCTCGACTGGACAATGCCTCCAATGGACCTTACCAACACGAATGGTTGTTTAGTGCAATATCTTCACACCACTGGCTAGAATGGCAACTGGCTCCTCTACAAATATCAAACGATCATCCAACTCGACTGCATCATACTGGAGCACATGGGACTCATCAGGAACATATCGCCGCAACATCGAGACATGGAAAATCGGGTGGATGGCTGAATATGCTGGAGGTAGAGCCAACTCATAAGCAACCTCCCCAACTGTCCGGAGTATCTCAAAAGGCCCATTGTACCTGGGACTAGGCTTGCCCCGCCTCCCAAACCACATAACGCCCTTCATGGGTGCCATACGGAGGAATACCCGATCACCAACAGAGAATCTCAAAGGTCGGCGCCTCTGATCCGCATAACTCTGGTGCCTACTCGGAACCGTCCTGAGCCTATCCTGAATGATACTCACCTGATCCAAGGCCTCCTGAAGAAAATCTGTACCACGCGGCCTAGATTCTGTAGACTCAAACCAACCAACTGGAGAGCGACAATGCGTACCATATAACGCTTTGAATGGGGCCATCTGAATACTAGAGTGGTAGTCGTTGTTGTACGCAAACTTCTCCAAAGGTTAAAACTGGTCCCAATGACACTACCCCAGAAAACCTCGATGGTGTCAACCTGAGAAACACACTAAGCATCTTGTGGTCCTCAAGTGGCATAGGTCTGTCCGCTGCCAATGGTTATACCTCCTCGGGTGGTACCTGGACTTGAGGTACCCTCACTGTAGGCTGATCTTGCGGTACTAGTGGTGGTGTAACTGGAGCGGGTTGCTGCTACATCCCCCCAAGCACACCTAAGAGCTGAGCAATAGCGGCCTGGAGATCTGGAGTCAGAACTAGTCCGGGTGACGGCTATGCTGTGTCACGACTCGGGAGCACCCCCAAGTCGTAACGAGGTGTACTCGACCCCGAAGGGGTCTTATACAAGCCACATAGTCATTCATTGCATTCAATAATGAAAATAGTGCGGAATAATAAAAAAACTTATTTACATCCACACATTTAAACTTCTTAAAACAACTTTAAAAACACACAGCGGAAGTCTAAGTCTCACATGGCCATCTTAGACACAAACAAAAACATAAGTAGGGACACGGCCCTTTACAATCAAAACAAAACTAAAAGTGTCTATTACATGAACAAAAGAACTTAAAAGTCTTGTCCTCGAATCCATGAGGACATACCAAGTCTTGGAGGAAAGCAATCCAACACTTCAAACTAGCTAAGAGGGATCACTTGCCGGAACCTACACTTGTAGTAAAAACATGAAGAATATGGGTTAGTACACAAAAATGTACTAAGTATGATGACCATGCAAAACATGCTTAAAAAGGGACATTTTAGTTAGAAACCATGCATTATGCCACCTTTTTGAAATATCATGAACAATAGCATAAAAGACATACAAGACAAGCATAACATCAAGTAAGTCATAATATCACCTTTAAACAATATCAACATGAAAACCTTTACCTTGGACCTTCACCTCAAGAAACCCTTATGCTATACCTCGTGCAATGTATGGATGGCGTCCCATACCACCATCCATACTAAGGCACCACATTTAGGTCACTTAAAGTAACTTATCATTCCTTTCTTTCACCTTTGCACAATATTCATACATAAGAGGTATATCATTAATTAAGACATGACAAGGGAAAATAACTCCTAATATAACCCAAGTATAACATGCATACCATTTTAAGCATTTAAGAGCAAACATTCTTTAATAACCTCATTTAGGGTACATTCATGTCACAGTCATTAGAATTTAGAGAAACTCACTATGACCCTCTCCAAGCCTACTCGTGCAATGTATAGGTAGCATCCCATACTACTACCTACACTTTGTAGAACCTGTCAAGAAACCATAATGAAATCTCACATGATGGGAAGTAAGCATTTAACCGACATAGACCATGAGAGCTTGTCATGGAATCCGGTGTCATGAGTCCCCACACCGAAAAGAGGTGGTCTACTTGCCTAAGGAAGACATGTACATATAGCTTAATGGATCCACTGACTTCCTATGCGGGCACATAGTTTATGGGATAAGGTAGACGATCATTGAAACTCATGCCTAACTATTGGGGGAGTTTCCATCTAACCAAATCCACTCGGTGCTTAGCCTACATTCCCATAGAATAGTTCATTACTTTGACATCATCACACATGAAAGGGTGCCATAAGCCTACCGATTCAAGGTACATTATTTAACACATGAAAGGGTGCCATAAGCCTACCGATTCAAGGTACATTATTTAACACATGAAAGGGTGCCATAAGCCTACCGATTCAAGGTACATTATTTAACACATGAAAGGGTGCCATAAGCCTACCGATTCAAGGTACATTATTTAACACATGAAAGGGTGCCATAAGCCTACCGATTCAAGGTACATTATTTAACACATGAAAGGGTGCCATAAGCCTACCGATTCAAGGTACATTATTTAACACATGAAAGGGTGCCATAAGCCTACCGATTCAAGGTACATTATTTAACACATGAAAGGGTGCCATAAGCCTACCGATTCAAGGTACATTATTTAACACATGAAAGGGTGCCATAAGCCTACCGATTCAAGGTACATTATTTAACACATGAAAGGGTGCCATAAGCCTACCGATTCAAGGTACATTATTTAACACATGAAAGGGTGCCATAAGCCTACCGATTCAAGGTACATTTAGGAAAGCTCATTAACTCCTCTTGAAAGGGTGCCATGGGCCTGCCGATTCAAGTCTCATCATTAACCTTTATGGAAAGGTGCCATAGGCCTACCGAATCCAAGGTTCATTACTTATCATTAATGGAAGGGTGCCATTAGCCTACCGATCCAAGGTTCATTATAAGCATGTGTGGAAGGGTGCCATAAGCCTACCGATCCAAGGATTCAACAATCAACAATATAATCATTTATACAAGAAAATGATGCATAAGCCCTACCAATTCAAGGTATACTTTATATTGAAGAATCCTTCATATTATATCATCAACATTCATGAGTGAAACTTCAGTTCACCAATATAATGACTTTGAAAACATTTTACCCATGAACCCATAACTAGAATAGAAAATAGAAGTTTTGTTCTTTGAAGACTCTTGAAACCCTTTTTTAATGGACTCCTTGAAGGAAAGATAATCAAGGATCAAGGGTCACCATACCTTTGCTAAGATTCCCCAAGAAAATTGATGAAGATACCACCTTCAAACCAAGCCCTAGCTTCAAGTTCTTGACTTTCTTAAATGGAGGATTGTAGAGAGGGAAATGTTTTTGGGGATGAGAATTGGATTAATGGTATATAGGAAATAATATAAGTCCTTTGGAAAAAAATGGTCCAACACTTAGAAACAAAAATCAGGCGGGTGAACAGTAAAATCAGCTACTGGAATTTGCCTTTTTCTACCGGACAGATTTTACGAAAATGGGCATAACTTCTTCGTCCGAACTCCGAATGAGGTGAAACGAAGTGTGTTAGGTAGCTAACTCAAAAGGGCTTTCCATGGATATATTATTGGCCACCCAAATAATTTGTGTGCTAGGAGATATGACCCTCCAAAGTAGACCCTCGAAAAAGGCTTCACTTGGAAATTTCGGATTTTGATACGGTTGCTCTAAAATTTGGGTTAGGCCCCATCTCCCACTCAATTTGACCCCCTAAACAAGAATATGAAGTCGGATTTTCGAAAAACGAAACGGATTTTTTATATACAGATAAACAAGTTTCTGGTAACTTCCGAAGCACGTTTTTAAGAACTTTTTGGGTCAAATTCAAATATAATCATTTCATTAAGTTCTCGACTCCAAACTCACATGTGAGGCTCTAGTTTCACTCTATCATTTTCCGAGTCGTTACATGCTGGCACCGGCCCCAGCGGTCGATCTGGTATACGAAGTGCTGAAGGGTCTGCTACTAGCTCTGCATCCTCCTCTCTCTCTCCTGGACTGATGCTACGGCCCTCTTTCGACCTCGGGGTCGGCGTCTACCCCAAGCTAGGGCTCTGTCTGCAGGTCTGGGTGCAATATCCCCGGCCGCGCCACCTTGCGAGCGAGCCATACTGCGAAAGAGTGAAGAAAGTGAGATCTTAAGGAACTAATAAGACACCTGCTGCACAAAAGAGAAACAAAAGAGGAAATCTTTCTAAGAACATCCTGTAGCCTCCCGAAGAAAGGTTGCGGACGTCTCCGCACCGATCTGCAAGACTCTACAAGACGTTTGCTCTGTACAAGTGTGACCGGTGAACCTGAAACTATGATAACAACCTGTCACGACCCGATTTCTCAAGTCATGATGGCACCTACTATACCCTACCAATAGGTAAGCCAACCCGTAACCCAGAACATCAAGCAATGAGCGAAAGGGCAGAAACTAACGATACCAATAATCTAAACAAGAATAACAAGGCGGAAGCAACCCTAAATAAATATATACAGAAATCCCTCCTAGAACCTGGAAGTCACTAGTATAGAGCTATCTAATAAAGAGTACAAGTCCCAAAAGTGGACCACAACAGAGCGTGTCTGAAAGGCAACAAGACCAGCGAAAAACAAAACAAGGAGACAGAACAAACCCAAACGCCAAGTGCTCGCTCTCGTCTCCGAATCACAGCTGCAAAAGAAGGCTAGAACTAATCCCCGCTGGTAACTGGTACTGGGACCTGCATCACGAAATAGATGCAGAGCGTAGCATGAGTACCAACACAACAGGTACTCAGTAGGCATCATAGGCCGACTAAGCAAAAAGGATAAAAACAATTAGAAAGGATAGAATCTAGACACAGAGAGGTCAAAGCAGATACGAAAAGAAATAATACGAGCATACCAGAAACAAACTAAGTACAACTAAACTAAACCTAACTGGACCCCATATGCCCACAAGGTATACACGTGCGCAAGCTCAAATAAAACCTAAATGAACCCCCATAGGCCCGACAGGTACACAGAAAAGCTAAGTCTACTGAGAAAGAAGAAAATCGGGATCCCAGCCCAAAGTAACTAAGATAATCCATCAGACTCCACCCAGCCAGCATTGCACTCCGAGCCCAGCTAGAAAGAGTGACGCTAGGGGGCACCCAACCAAACGGTCCACTCCCAGTCCAGCTAGAAAGAGGGACCCGTGAGTGAGTTAGATATCGCGAGTCGTCCTACCTTGCAGTCAGCTCCCCGCTCAGCTACAAATAGTGACCTGGGGACACCCATCCAGCAGCACACTCCCAGCCCAGATAGAAAGAGAGGCCAGGGGGCGATCGCCGATATCACCAAGTCTACCCAGCAAGCGATACGTTTCCAGACCAGATAGAAAGAACGACCCCGGCGGTGATGGTATCTCCAATATGATTCAATCCAACAACAACCACTGTGGAACGCCGTCTACTCTAAGACATCACAGAAAAGGCGCCAAGCCTATACTATCTCAATCCCACGCCTCTAGAGATGCACCAAACCTTTGAGATTGCGTCGGAACTGTAGAATGAGAGGGGGAAGATACAGAAGTGCAGCAAGTAGCAATAACGCCTAATCTAAGGCTCAAACTATCAGACTCATGTCTGTTATGCCAGTCTACAAGGAGATAAGTCATCCGAACGACGTCGGCAACAAGTCAAGGCTCTCCAGCCCACACGGGTCATAAGTCTAAGGCAATGCTAGCCTAACCTAGACTGCATCATACAGGAGCACATGGGACTCATCAGGAACATATCGCCGCAACATGAAGACATGGAAAATCGGGTGGATGGCTGAATATGATCGAGGTAGCGCCAACTCATAAGCAACCTCCCCAACTGTCCGGAGTATCTCAAAAGGCCTAATATACCTGGGGCTAGGTTTGCCCCGCCTCCCAAACCACATAACGCCCTTCATGGGTGACACACGGAGGAATACCCGATCACCAACAGAGAATCTCAAATGTCGGCGCCTCCGATCCGCATAAATCTGGTGCCTACTCGGAGCCTTCCTAAGCATATCCTGAATGACCCTCACCTGATCCAGGGCTTCCTGAAGCAAATTTGTACCACGCGACCTAGACTCTGTAGACTCAAACCAACCAACTGGAGAGCGACAATGCGTACCATATAACGCCTCGAATGGGGCCATCTGAATACTAGAGTGGTAGCTGTTGTTGTACGCAAACTTCGCCAAATGTAAAAACTGGTGCCAATGACCTCTAAAATCCACAACACAGGCCCGCAACATATCCTCAAGGACTTGAATAGTACGCTTCGACTGGCCATCCATCTGCGGGTGGAAAGCTGTGCTAAGGTCAACTCAAGTGCCCAACTCATCCAGAAAGGTCCTCCAAAACCTAGACGTGAACTGAGAAACCCGATCTGATATAATAAAAACTGGCACCCCATGAAGTCGAACCACCTCCCGAATGTAGATACGAGCCAACCTCTCGGCGCTAAATGTAGACTAAACCGGAAGGAAATGTGCTGACTTGGTCAATCGATCAACGATGACCCAAATGCTGTCAACACCTCTAGAAGTCCAAGGCAACCCCACAACGAAGTCCATAGTGATACGCTCCCACTTCCACTCCGGAATGGGTAATCTCTGAAACACACCACCAGGCCTCAAATGCTCGGCCTTTACCTGCTGGCATCGGATCACACATGCGGCCGGAAAATCTCAACACTCCATCAGGATCTAAGGTAGCCTGACCCCTATCACCCGCTAACACTCGATCTCTAAGGGCCACCAAGGCCTCATCCTCAAACTGACAACCACAGATCCTATCAAGCAAGGAAGAGTGAACTCCCATATGGGCCAGGACACGTCTAGGATCTGAGATATCCAACCAAACCATGCTATTGGCTAAGAACTGTACGTCCATAGCCAAGGGTCGCTCCTCAACAGATAAGAAGGCTAGGCTACCCATACTCACCGCCTTTCACCTCAAGGCAACCCCTACCACATTCGCCTTTCTCGAATGATAGAGAATAGAGAGGTCATAGTCCTTCAGGAGCTCAATCCAACGACGCTGCCTCGAATTAAGGTCCTCTGGCCATGACGTAATGAAGACTCCTGTGATCGGTATAGATCTCACATCGAACTCCATACAAGTAGTGCCTCCAAATCTTAAGTGCGAAAACTATCCCCGCCAACTCTATGTCATGGGTGGGGTTGTTGCGCTCAAGAATTTTAAGCTGCCTCGACGCATAAGCAATAACCCGGCCCTGCTGCATCTATACACAACCTAAACCAATGCCGGATGCATCACAATAAACCATGAAGCCCTCGCCCTCAACTGGAAGAGTCAATATAGGACCGCTGGTCAATAACTCCTTGAGCCTCAAAAGCTCTCCTCACACTCCTCTGACCAAATAAAGGGAACATCAACAGGAGACAACCGGGTCAGAGGTGCTGCCAAGGTAGAGAAACCCTCTAAAAATCATATGTAGTAGCCTGATCAACCATAATGCGCTCCTTCGATATAACATTCCCCAAGAACGCTAAAGATTAGAAATAGGCTGAGTACCTAGCTCAAGCTCAATCGGAAAATCAGTATCACGCTCTGATGGTAGGAGAGGTAGGTCAGTAGGAAACACATATAAGAAGTCACAAACAACAGGAACTGACTCAACCGGAGGAACTTCCCTACTAACATCACGCACATAGGCCAAATATGATAGGCATCCACAAGCCACTAGCCTCCTAGCACGAATAAAAGAGATAACCCCAACTGGTGTGCTACCAAGAGATCCCTGCCACACCACCGAAGGAATACCACAAATGGCAAAGGTAACGGTCTTAGAAAAGCAATCTAAAATAGCGCGATAAGGGGATAACAAGTACATGCCCACAATCAAATCGAAATCAACCTTGTCAAGCAATATAAGGTTAGCCCGGGTTTCACCCCCCTGCATAGTAACTAAGCAAGATCGAAATACCTAATCCACTACTAAAGACTCACCCATGGGGGTCGACACACGCAACGGCGCAACCAAAGGCTCAGACTTCATACTCAATCGAGAGGCATAATAAACTGAAACATACGAAAAAGTAGAGCCTGGATCAAATAACTTCAAGATGGGCTGCTGGCATAAAATTATCGTACCTGTGATCACATCGTCTGATGCCTCAGCCTCCGCCCTTGTCGGAGCTGCATAGAAATGGCTATGTCTGCCTCTGCCATGACCATCAAAACTACCACCTGACCAGCCTACTCGAGGACCACCCAGTATACCCTGCTGACCACGTCTACGGTCCTAACCCTCAACACGGCCTCTAACTGGAGGTGCTGGTAAAGCTGGAGGAGCTGCATGAGGAGCTGGAGCAATCCGACTATGCTGAGGGCAGTTCCTGGCCCAATGACCCATCTCACCACACTCATAGAAACCCTATCGACGGTGACTCCCAGAAGAACGACTACCATGGCCTCAAGAACCCGATTGAAACACCTCGCGGACCTAACTCGAACTAGCTTCACTCCGACAACCATCTGATGCCTAAAGAAAGGCTTGTGAAGTTCTGCTTGACTGACCCTGTCGAAACCGTCGTCCGGCTCTGTCATGATAATCTCTACACCTGGGGCAGGAGTCACGGTAGCTTCCCTCATGCCTAGCCCTCTTCTCGCTGCCCCATTGGGCCTCACGACGAAAATGCTCCATAGTACTAGCATGGTCAAGTATGTCTAAAAAAGATCGACCCGCAGAAACTAAGGTCTGGGTCTCAAGCCCAAGCTGCAATCTCAACCCACGAACAAAGCACCTAACTCACTCCTCCTCTGTAAGTAATATCATCTCGGCATGACGGGAAAGCTCGTGGAACCTAGTCTCGTACATTGCCACCGACATGGAGCCCTGCTACAACCTACAGAACTGATCCCTGAGGCGGTCTCTGACGCTACAAGGGATAAACTTGGTCAAGAAGGCCTCAGAAAACTCATCCCATGATACTGGTGGAGATCCAACTGGCCTGGTCTGAATGAATGTGCGCCACCATTGCCTGGGTGGCCCATCTAGCTGTTAAGCAATGAAGTCAGCCCCTCTACACCCTACAAGGTCCAAAGTGTGAAGCCTCTCACGACAAGTAGTAAGAAACTCGTGGGCATCCTCGCCCATTGCCCCAGAAAACCTCGGTGGTGTCAACCTGAGAAACACACTAAGCATTTTCTGGTCCTCAAGCGGCAGACATCCGATGCCAATGGTTGTACCTCCTCCGGTGGTACCTGGACCTGAGGTGCCCTCACTTTAGGCTGATCCTGTCGTACTAGTGCTGGTTTAACTTTGGAGGGTGGTTGCTTTATCCCCCCAAGCACACCTAAGAGCTGAGCAATACCGGCCTAGAGATCTGGAGTCAGAACTAGTCCGGGTGACGGCTAGGCTGGCACCGGCCCCACCGGCTGATCTGCTATACGAAGTGCTGAAGGGTCTTGTACAGGCTCTAGATCCTCCTCCCTCTCCTGGACTGATGTTGTGGCCCTCTCTCGACCTCGGGGTCGGCGTCTACCCCAAGCTGGGGATTTCTCTGCAGGCACGGGTGCATCACCCCCGGTCGCGCCACCTCGCGAGCGAGCCATCTTGCAAAAGAGTGAAACAAGTGAGATCTTAAGGAACCAAGAAAACACATGCTGCACGAAAGTGAAACAAAAGAGGAAATATTTCTAAGGACATCCCGTAGCTTCCCGAAGAAAAGTTAAGGACGTCTCCGCACCGATCCGCAAGACTCTACTAAACGTTAGCTCTGTACAAGTGAGACCGGTGAACCTGAGGCTCGGATACCAACTTGTCACGACCCGATTTCTCGAGTCATGATGGCACCTACTATACCCTACCAATAGGCAAGCCAAGCCGTAACCTAGAAGATCAACCATTGAGCGAAAGGGCAGAAACTAACGATAACAGTAATCTAAACAAGAATAACAAGGCGGAAGCAACCCAAAATAAAGATATACAGAAATCCCTCCCAGAACCTGGAAGTCAATAGTACAGAACTATCTAATAAAGAGTACAAGTCCCAAAACTGGACCACAATAGAGCGTGTCTCACGGGAAACTAGACTAGTGAAAAACAAAAGAAGGAGACAGAACAAATCCAAACGCCAAGTGCTCGCTCTCGTCTCCGAATCACAGCTGGAAAAGAAGGCTGGAACTAATCATCGCTGGTAACTGGTACTGGGACCTGCATCATGAAATAGATGCAGAGCGTAGCATGAGTACCAACACAACAGGTACTCCGTAGGCATCAAAGGCCGACTGAGCAAAAGGGTAAAACAATTAGAAAGGATAGAATCTATCTCCGGGACTGATGTTGCGGCCCTCTCTCGATCTTGGGGTCGGCGTCTACCCTAAGCAGGGGCTTTGTCTGCAGGCATGGGTGCATCACCCCCGGTCGCGCCACCTCGCGAGAGAGCCATCCTGCGAAAGAGTGAAACAAGTGAGATCTTAAGGAAGAAAGAAGACACATGTTGCACGAAAGTGAAACAAAAGAGGAAATCTTTCTAAGGACATCCTGTAGCTTCCCGAAGAAAAGTTACGGACGTCTCCGCACCGATCCGCACTAGTATACTAGACGTTAGCTCTGTACAAGTGAGACCGGTGAACCTGAGGCTTTGATACCAACTTGCCACGACCCGATTTCTCGAGTGATGATGGCACCTACTATACCCTACCAATAGTTAAGCCAACCCGTAACCAAGAACATCAACCAATGAGCGAAAGGGCAGAAACTAACGATAACAATAATCTAAACAAGAAGAACAAGGCAGAAGCAACCCTAAATAAATATATACAGAAATCCCTCCCAGAACCTAGAAGTCACTTGTACAGAACTATCTAATAAAGAGTACAAGTCCCAACACTGGACCACAACAGAGTGTGTTTCAAGGGCAACAGGACTAGCGAAAAACAAAAGAAGGAGACAGAACAAACCCAAACGCCAAGTGCTCGCTCTCGTCTCCGAATCACAGATAGAAAAGAAGGCTGGAACTAATCACCGCTGGTAACTGGTACTGGGACCTGCATCACGAAATAGATGCAGAGCTTAGCATGAGTACCAACACAACAAGTACTCTGTAGGCATCATAGGCCGACTGAGCAAAAAGGGTAAAAACAATTAGAAAGGATAGAATCTAGACACAGAGAGGTCAAAACAGATACGAAAAGACAGAACACGAGCATACCAGAAACAAGCTAAGTACAACTAAACTAAACCTAACCTGACCACCATATGCGCTGAAGGTACACTCGTGTGCAGGGTCAAATAAAACCTAAATGAACCCCCATAAGCCCGAAAGGTCCACAGAAAAGCTAAGTCTACTGAGAAA
>NW_006239384.1:361732-368523 GCF_000226075.1 Solanum tuberosum | reverse complement strand
AGAAAGAAGAAAATCGGGCTCCCAGCCCGAAGAAACTAAGATATTCCATCAGACTCCACCCAGCCAGCAGTGCACTCTGAGCCCAGCTAGAAAGAGTGAACCTATGGGGCACCCAAACAAAGAGTCCACTCCCAGCCCAGCTTGAAAGAGATACCCGTTAGTGAGGTAGATATCGCGAGTCGTCCTACCATGCAGTCAGCTCCCAACCAAGCTAGAAAGGGTGACCTGGGGACATCCCGCAGGCATCACACTCCCAGCCCAGCTACAAAACTAGGCCTGGGGGAGATCGCCGAAATCATCGAGTCAACCCAGCCAGCGATACGTTCCCAACCCAGCCAGAAAGAAACCCAGCTAGCGATACGTTCCCAACCCAGCCAGAAAGAACGACCCCGGGGGGTGATGGTATCTCCAATAGGATTCAATCCAACAACAACCACCGTGCAACGCCGTCCACTCTAAGACATCACAGAAAAGACTCCAAGCCTATACTATCTCAATCCCACGCCTCTAGTGATGCAGCAAATCTTCGAGAATGCGTCAGAACCGTAGAATGAAAGGGGGCAGATACAATAGTGCAGGAGCCCATACGGGTCATAAGTCTAAGGCACTGCTTGCCTAACCTAGACTAAGGACATCATGCTTACGGTTAAGGCGGAACAAGGCATACAATACATATCATACAAGCATACAATAGCATTTAGCACATAAGCATGCAACTCTACTAAACCGGTTAACATGATAATATACCCGAAATATGGCCAATCGATCCTAACATGAGGTATCTAATCAAAGTAAGGTAGCAAACTGGTACCCTCCCACAATTCACTCCAATCGATATGTTCTTACACAATTAAGCTCAATCTAAAAGAAAGTAAGTCGTTGCCTACCTTAAGGCCGACTGTGCGCGCTACAAATCACTTGACCGGAGCTTTTCCTTCCCTAATGACCTTTGAACGCTGTCACTTTATCAAATATAGGATCACAACGTTAGTACGATCGGTTAGACACCAAAGTAACAACAAACGGAGACGGGTCAAATTTGGAGTCAAAACGGGAATCATGGGATCCGAACTGAACTGTCCGAATTTGACTCCGTCGAGAGACCCTAAACAGCACCCCAAACTTACGTTCCAAAATGGAACACAATTAGAGGCTCAAAACATAGCAAAAACCAACAAGCAAGAAAACACACTTTAATCAACTAAAAAAAACAAAACAGCAGCAGTCAAAACTCAGAATAAACAAGAATCGAACGGTGCCCAGAACTCTTTGAATACTCTATGATGAAGTCTCGACAATTATCAACACGTGGGACTTTGATTCACCCAAACCGAGCTAAAATGAGAGAGATATGATCAAAACAAGAATGCCAAAAACAAAGGCTCGAAAATGGGGTACAGTAGTCAGGTAAATCGCAAAATTACCTCGAACTACGTGCACCCAACAACTTTCGAACACTTTTGAGCAAAGTCACCGAAAATACGAAGCTCCCGCACTTCGAATCACCAAATTCGGACAAAAGATGAGAGAGTTATGAGAGTTTCAGGGTGTGGAAAAGGTAGCTGTTTTTCTGCAGTAAATAGCAGATTTGCCGCAACTTTTTTCCAAAACTAAAATCTCCGATAGTGTGCTCTGAACTCGTTCGGAACCTGTGCACTCAAACCAGATATGCAACAATACCAAATTTGATATTCTGGACTCAACGGCGTACTCCATATTTCCACAGACGTCATCTCGATAAAAAGTGGGTCCTATTTCGAAAGGCCATTTTAAGTCAAAACCCATAAAAGAGCTCAGAAAGATATCCAAAACCTCGGGACACCAAATAATGGTCAATCTGGACCAAACTTGACATTCCGAAACTAACCGCGCTGACGGAATTCTCATCCGAGCTCGTTTACTCAGAATGTTGACCAAAGTCAAACTTAGGCTTAAACTTAAAGTTAAAACGCCTAATCGCGCCGACTCATACTGAAATCCTCGGGAGTCATGTCCACCATGCCACTAGCCTAAAATGACCCTTCCGGAGCTGATGGAATCGTCAAAATTGGATTCCGATGTTATCTTCTTGAACTTTTGATCTAAAATGATCGTTCAAAGTTCATAAGCTCCAAAACATAAAAACTCACACCAAGACCAAACATATGACCAGGTGACCGAACTTTCAGTCCCAGCAAGTTATAAATGACTTGGGATCGCTACAGGAACGCTCTAAACGACACACAAAAGGCAAGACACAGAAATGACCTGGAGGGTCATTACAATATCCACTACTAAAAAGGACTTTCGTTCACGAAAGATAGGATCAAGAAATACCTGAAGGCTCAAACAAGCCAGGAAATTTCTCTTGCATCTCCTGCTCGGTCTCCCAGGTAGCCTCCTTGACTGGACGATGCCTCCAACGGACCTTAACAAAACGAATGGCTCTTTAGCGCAATCTCTTCACATCACTGGCTAGAATGGCAGCTGGTTCCTCTACAAATGTCAAACGATCATCCAGCTCGACTGCATCATACTGGAGCACATGGGACTCAATAGGAACATAATACCGCAACATCGAGACATGGAAAATCAGGTGGCTGGCTGAATATGCTGGAGGTAGGGCCAACTCATAAGCAACCTCCCCAACTGTCCGAAGTATCTCAAAAGGCCCAATGTACCTGGGGCCAAGCTTGCCCCGCCTCCCAAACCTCATCACGCCCTTCATGGGCGACACACGGAGGAATACCCGGTCACCAACAGAGAATCTCAAAGGTCGACGCCTCTGATCCACATAACTGTGGTGCCTATTCTGAGCTGTCCTGAGCCTATCCTGAATCACCCTCACCTGATCCAGGGCCTCCTAAAGCAAATCTGTACCACGCGGCCTAGGCTCTGTAGACTAAAACCAACCAACTCCAACTCCTCCTGAAAAGCACTCCAAAAGCTGGAAGTGAACTGTGAACCCCGATCTGAAATGATAGAAACAGGCACACCATGAAGACGAACTACCTCCCGAATATAGATACGAGCCAACCTCTCAGCACTGAAGGTAGTATGAACAGGAAGGAAGTGTGCTGACTTGGTCAATCGATCCACGATGACCCAAATGCTTTCAACACCTCTAGAAGTCCAAGGCAACCCCACAACGAAGTCCATAGTGATACGCTCCCACTTTCACTCCGGAATGGGTAATCTCTGGAACTCGCCACCTGGTCTCAAATGCTCGGCCTTTACCTGCTGGCAGCACAAGCAACGGGAAACAAAGTCAGCAATATCTCTCCTCATGCCACTCCACCATTAATGCTGCCTCAAATCACGATACATCTTCGCTGTGCACGGATGGATAGAGTATCTAGACACATGGGCCTTAGAAAGTATCAACTGTATCAAATCTCCAACTCTCGAAACACAGATGCGGCCGGCAAATTTCAACACTCCATCAGGATCTAAGGTAGCCTGACCACCATCACCCGCTAACACTCGATCTCTAAGGGCCACCAAGGCCTCATCCTCAAACTGACAACCACAGATCCTATCAAGCAAGGAAGAGTGAATTCCCATATGGGCTGGGACACGTTTAGGATCTGAGATATCCAACCGAACCATGCTATTGGCTATGAACTGTATGTCCATAGCCAAGGGTCGCTCCTCAACAGATAAGAATGCTAGGCTACCCATACTAACAGCCTTTCGCCTCAAGGCATCCGCTACCACATTCGCCTTGCCCGAATGATAGAGAATAGAGAGGTCATAGTCCTTTAGGAGCTCAATCCAACGACGCTGCCTCGAATTAAGGTCCTCTGGCCATGATGTACTGAAGAATCCTGTGATCGGTATATATCTCACATCGAACTCCATACAAGTAGTGCCTCCAAATCTAAAGTGTGAAAACTATCCCCGCCAACTCTAAGTCATGGGTGGGGTTGTTGCGCTCAAGAATCTTAAGCTGCCTCGACGTATAAGCAATAACCCGGCCCTGCTGCATCTATACACAGCCCAAACCAATGCCGGATGCATCACAAAAAACCATGAAGCCCTCGCCCTCAACTGGAAGAGTCAAATATAGGACCGGTGGTCAATAACTCCTTGAGCCTCAAAAGATCGCCTCACACTCCTCTGACCAAATAAAGGGAACATCAACAGGAGTCAACCGGGTCAGAGGTGTTGCCAAGGTAGAGAAACCCTCTAAAAAATCATATGTAGTAGCCTGCTAGTCCGACGAAGCTCCGAATCTCAGTAACTGAGGTGGGCCTAGCCCAATCACGAATAGCCTCAATCTTCGCCGGATCTACCATAGTGCCCTCTTTCGATACAACATTAGCCAAGAATGCTACAGAGTCTAACAAAAATTGGCACTTAGAAAACTTGGCATAAAGCCGCTGATCTCTCAAAGTCAGGAGCACAACTCTAAAATGCTGCTCATGATCACCTCTACTCCGCGAGTATATCAAAATGTCATCAATGAAGACTATAACGAAGGAATCAAGATAAGGCCTGAACACGCGCTTCATCTAGTTTAAAAAGGCAGCAGTGGGATTCCTCAACCCCAATGACATCACCAAGAACTCATAATGTCCATAACGGGTCCTAAATACAGTCTTAGGGATTTCCGCTGCCCTAATCCTCAACTGGTGGTAACCGGACCTCAAATCAATCTTAGAGAACACGGAAGCTCTTTTCAGCTGGTCAAATAGGCCATCAATCCTAGGCAAACGATAACTATTCTTCACTGTCACCTTATACAACTGTCTATAGTCAATGCACATGCGCATCGTATCGTCCGTTATTCTTAACAAAAAGAACGGGAGCACCCCAAGATGTATACACTAGGTCTGAGAAATCATTTACCCAAGAGATCCTGAAGCTGAACACTGAGCTCCTTGAGCTCTGCAGGAGACATCCGATATGGCGGATTAGAAATAGGGTGAGTACCTAGCTCAAGCTCAATCGGAAAATCAGTATCACGCTCCGATGGTAGGTGAGGTAGGTCAGTAGGAAATACATATAAGAAGTCACGAATAACAGGAACTGACTCAACCGGAGGAACCTCCCTACTCACATCACGCACATAGGCCAAATATGATAGGCATCCACTAGCCACTAGCCTCCTACCACGAATAAAAGATATAACCCCAACTGGTGTGCTACCAAGAGATCCCTGCTACACCACCGGAGGAATACTATAAATGGCAAAGGTAACGGTCTTAGAAAAGCAATCTAAAATAGCGCGATAAGGGGATAACCAGTCCATGCCCACAATCAAATCGAAATCAACCCTGTCAAGCAATATAAGGTCAGTCCGGGTGTCACGCCCCTGCATAGTACCTAAGCAAGATCGAAATACCTGATCCACTACTAAAAACTCACCCACGGGGGTCGACACACGCAACGGCGCTACCAGAGGCTCAGACATCAAACTCAATCGAGAGGCATAGTAGACAGAAACATACGAAAAAGTAGAGCCTGGATCAAATAAAGCCAAGGCGGGCTGCTGGCATAATAACACTGTACCTGTGATCACATCGTCCGAGGTCTCCGCATCTTCTCTACCTGGAGGTGCATAAAAGTGGGCCTGGACTCCCCTACCCTGTGCATCGGCTCTGCCCCCTAATCTGCCTCCTCGGGGACCACCCCGTATACCCTGGTGACCACCCCTACGGTCCTGTCCCTGGCCTCTGCCTCTAGCTGGAGGTGCTGGCGCATGCCTACTGCCTGTGGAGCGGGTAAGGCTAACCTGCGATGGGGACACTCGCGGGCCCAATGATCTAAATCCCCACACTCATAACACCCCTGGGACTGTCGACTGAGAGCTGAAGGTCGGCTACCCCGGCCAGAAGAACCCATCTGTGAACTATCTCGGCCTCGACTAGGACCGGCACTACAACCAATATGGCGGTGCTGATCACCCTCTGATGCCTGGAGAGCAGCCTGGAAGGGGCTACTAGACTGACCCGACTGAAACCTCTGCTGGGATCTATCATAAGACTCTCGGGGTCTGAAACGGCGCCTATCATAGCTATCCTCCTGTCTAGCTCTCTTGCCGCTGCCCCCTTGGGCCTCGCGACGGAGCTGCTCGATAGTGCGGGCATGGTCCACTACATCCAGAAATGAGCGGCCCGCTGAGACTAAAGACTGAGTCTCAATCCGCAACTGTAGTCTCAAACCCCGAACAAAACAACGAACCCTCTCCTCCTCAGTAGGTAATATCATGGCGGCATGCCTGGAGAGCTCGTGGAATTGGGCCTCATACTCTGATACTGTCATAGAGCCCTGCTCTAACCGAGCAAACTGATCTCTGAGCTGATCTCTGATGCTCCTGGGAATAAATCGGGCCAAGAAGGCCTCTGAAAACTCAGTCCATGTGACCGGTGTTCCCGAAGAAAAGTTACAGACGTCTCCGCACCGATCCGCAATAGTATACTAGACGTTAGCTCTGTACAAGTGCGACCAGTGAACCTGAGGCTTTGATACCAACTTGCCACGACCCGATTTCTCGAGTGATGATGGCACCTACTATGCCCTAGCAATAGTTAAGCCAACCGTAACCAAGAACATCAACCAATGAGCGAAAGGGCAGAAACTAACGATAACAATAATCTAAACAAGAATAACAAGGCGGAAGTAACCCTAAAAAAATATATACAGAAATCCCTCCCAGAACCTGGAAGTCACTAGTACAGAGCTATCTAATAAAGAGTACAAGTCCCAACACTGGACCACAACAGAGCGTGTTTCAAGGGCAACAGGACTAGCGAAAAACAAAATAAGGAGACAGAACAAACCCAAACGCCAAGTGCTCGCTCTCGTCT
>NW_006239384.1:358211-360192 GCF_000226075.1 Solanum tuberosum | reverse complement strand
CAAAATGGAACACAATTCCAGGCTCAAAACATAGCAAAAACCAACAAGCAAGAAAACACACTTTAATCAACTAAAAAAAACAAAACAGCAGCAGTCAAAACTCAGAATAAACAAGAATCGAACGGTGCCCAGCACTCTTTGAATACTCTATGATGAAGTCTCGACAATTATCAACACGTGGGACTTTGAATCACCCAAAACCGAGCTAAAATGAGAGAGATATGACCAAAACAAGAATTCCTAAAACAAAGGCTCGAAAATGGGGTACAGTAGTCAGGTAAATCGCAAAATTGCCTAGAACTACGTTCACCCAACAACTTCTGAACACTTTACAGCAAAGTCACCGAAAATACGAAGCTCCTGCACTTCGAATCACCTAATTCGGACAAAAGATGAGAGAGTTATGAGAGTTTCAAGGTGTGGAAAAGGTTGCTGTTTTTCTACAGTAAATAGCAGATTTGCCGCAACTTTTTTCCAAATCTAAAATCTCCGACAGGGTGCTCCGAACTCGTTCGGAACCTGTGCATTCAAACCAGATATGCAACAATACCAAATTTGATATTCCGGACTCAACGGCGTAGTCCATATTTCCACAGACGTCATCTTGATAAAAAGTGGGTCCTATTTCGAAAGGCCATTTTAAGTCAAAACCCACAAAAGAGCTCAGAAAGATATCCAAAACCTCGGGACACCAAATAATGGTCAATCTGGACCAAACTCGACATTCCGAAACTAACCGCGCCGACGGAATTCTCATCCGAGCTCGTTTACTCAGAATGTTGACCAAAGTCAAACTTAGGCTTAAACTTAAAGTTAAAACGCCTAATCGCGCCGACTCACACTGAAATCCTCGGGAGTCATGTCTACCATGCCACTAGCCTGAAATGACCCTTCCGGAGCTGATGGAATCGTCAAAATTGGATTCCGATGTTATCTTCTTGAACTTTTGATCGAAAATGATCTTTTAAAGTTCATAAGCTCCAAAACATAAAAACTCACACCAAGACCAAACATATGACCAGGTGACTGAACTTTCAGTCCCAGCAAGTCATAAATGACTTGGGATCGCTACAGGAACGCTCTAAACGACACACAGAAGGCAAGACGCAGAAATGACCTGGAGGGTCATTACAATATCCACTACTAAAAAGGACTTTCGTTCACGAAAGATAGGATCAAGAAATACCTGAAGGCTCAAACAAGCCAGGAAATTTCTCTCGCATCTCCTGCTCGGTCTCCCAGGTAGCCTCCTCGACTGGACGATGCCTCCAACGGACCTCAAAAAAACGAATGGCTCTTTAGCGCAATCTTCTCACATCACTGGCTAGAATGGCAGCTGGCTCCTCTACAAATGTCAAACGATCATCCAGCTCGACTGCATCATACTGGAGCACATAGGACTCAATAGGAACATATCACCGCAACATCGAGACATGGAAAATCAGGTGGTTGGCTGAATATGCTGGAGGTAGGGCCAACTCATAAGCAAACCCCCACTGTCCGGAGTATCTCAAAAGGCCCAATGTACCTGGGGCTAGGCTTGCCCCACTCCCAAACCACATAACGCCCTTCATGGGTGACACACGGAGGAATACCCGATCACCAACAGAGAATCTCAAAGGTCGGCGCCTCCGATCCGTATAACCCTGGTGCCTACTCGGAGCCGTCCTGAGCATATCCTGAATGACCCTCACCTGATCCAGGGCCTCCTGAAGCAAATCTGTACCATGCGACCTAGACTCTGTAGACTCAAACCAACCAACTGGAGAGCGACAATGCGTACCATATAACGCCTCGAATAGGGCCATCTGAATACTAGAGTGGTAGCTGTTGTTGTACGCAAACTTTGCCAAATGTAAAAACTGGTGCCAATGACCTCCAAAATCCACAACACAGGCCCACAACATATCCTCAAGAACCTGAATAGTACTCTTCGACTGGCCATCCGTCTGCGGGTGGAAAGCTGTGCTAAGGTCAACTC
>NW_006239384.1:341318-357806 GCF_000226075.1 Solanum tuberosum | reverse complement strand
CAGGATCTAAGGTAGCCTGATCACCATCACCCGCTAACACTCGATCTCTAAGGGCCACCAAGGTATCATCCTCAAACTGGCAACCACGGATCCTATCAAGCAAAGAAGACTGAACTTCCATATGGGCTGGGACACGTTTAGGATCTGAGATATCCAACCGAACCATGCTATTGGCTATGAACTGTATGTCCATAGCCAAGGGTCGCTCCTCAACAGATAAGAAGGCTAGGCTACCCATACTCACCGCCTTTCGCCTCAAGGAATCCGCTACCAAATTCGCCTTGCCCGAATGATAGAGAATAGAGAGGTCATAGTCCTTCAGGAGCTCAATCCAACGACGCTGCCTCGAATTAAGGTCCTCTGGCCATAATGTACTGAAGAATCCTGTGATCGGTATAGATCTCACATCGAACTCCATACAAGTAGTGCCTCCAAATCTAAAGTGCGAAAACTATCCCCGCCAACTCTAAGTCATGGGTGGGGTTGTTGCGCTCAAGAATCTTAAGCTGCCTGGACGTATAAGCAATAACCCGGCCCTGCTGCATCTATACACAGCCCAAACCAATGCCTGATGCATCACAATAAACCATGAAGCCCTCGCCCTCAACTGGAAGAGTCAATATAGGACCGGTGGTCAATAACTCCTTGAGCCTCAAAAGCTCGCCTCACACTCTTCTGACCAAATAAAGGGAACATCAACAGGAGTCAACCGGGTCAGAGGTGCTGCCAAGGTAGAGAAACCCTTTAAAAATCATATGTAGTAGCCTGCTAGTCCGACGAAGCTCGGAATCTCAGTAACTGAGGTGGGCCTAGCCCAATCACGAATAACATCAATCTTCGCCGGATCTACCATAATGCCCTCGTTCGTTACAACATTCCCCAAGAATGCTACAGAGTCTAACAAAAACTGGCACTTAGAGAACTTGGCATAAAGTCGCTGATCTCTCAAAGTCTCAACCCCAATGACATCACCAAGAACTCATAATGTCCATAACGGGTCCTAAATACAGTCTTAGGGATGTCCGCTGCCCTAATCCTCAACTGGTGGTAACCGGACCTCAAATCAATCTTAGAGAACACGGAAGCTCTTTTCAGCTGGTCAAATAGGCCATCAATCCTAGGCAAAGGATATCTATTCTTCACTGTCACCTTATACAACTGCCTATAGTCAATGCACATGCGCATCGTATCGTCCTTATTCTTAGCAAAAAGAACGGGAGCACCCCAAGATGATACACTAGGTCTGAGAAATCCTTTACCCAAGAGATCCTGAAGCTGAACACTGAACTCCTTGAGCTCTGCAAGAGAAATCCGATATGGCGGATTAGAAATAGGGTGAGTACCTAGCTCAAGCTCAATCGGAAAATCAGTATCACGCTCCGATGGTAGGTGAGGTAGGTCAGTAGGAAATACATATAATAAGTCACGAACAACAGGAAGTGACTCAACCGGAGGAACCTCCCTACTCACATCATGCACATAGGCCAAATATGATAGGCATCCACTAGCCACTAACCTCCTACCACGAATAAAAGATATAACCCCAACTGGTGTGCTACCAAGAGATCCCTGCCACACCACCGGAGGAATACCATAAATGGCAAAGGTAACGGTCTTAGAAAAGCAATCTAAAATAGCGCGATAAGGGGATAACCAATCCATGCCCACAATCAAATCGAAATCAACCCTGTCAAGAAATATAAGGTCAGCCCGGGTGTCACGCCCCTGCATAGTAACTAAGCAAGATCGAAATACCTGGTCCACTACTAAAGACTCACCCACGGGGGTCGACACACGCAATGACGCAACCAAAGGCTCAGACATCATACTCAATAGAGAGGCATAATAAACTGAAACATACGAAAAAGTAGAGCCTGGATCAAATAATTTCAAGGCGGGCTGCTGGCGTAAAATTATCGTACCTGTGATCACATCGTCTGATGCCTCAGCCTCCGCCCTCGCCGGAGCTGCATAGAAATGGCTATGTCTGCCTCTGCCATGACCAACAAACCTACCACCTGACCAGCCTCCTCGGGGACCACCCCATATACCCTGTTGACCACCTCTACGGTGATAACCCTGACCATGGCCTCTAACTTGAGGTGTTGTTAAAGTTGGGGGAGATGCATGAGGAGCTGGAGCAATCCGACTATGCTGAGGGCAGTTCCTGGCCCAATGACCCATCTCACCACACTCATAGAAACCCTGTCGACGGTGACTCCCAGAAGAACGACTACCATGGCCTCAAGAACCCGATTGAAACACCTCGCGGACCTGACACGAACTAGCTTCACTCCGACCACCATCTGATGCCTGAAGAAAGGTCTGTGTAGGTCTGCTTGACTGACCCTGTCGAAACCGTCGTCCGGCTTTGTCATGATTATCTCTACACCTAGGGCAGGAGTCACGGTAGCTTCCCTCAGGCCTAGCCCTCTTCTCGCTGGCCCCTTAGGCCTCGCGACGAAGATGCTCCATAATACTGGTAGAGTTCCAACTGGCCTGGTCTGAATGAATGTGTGCCACCACTGCCTGGCTGGCCCATCTAGCTGGTAAGCAATGAAGTCAGCCCCTCTACACCCTACAAGGCCCAAAGTGTGAAGCCTCTCACGACAAGTAGTTAGAAACTCGTGGGCAACCTTGCCCACTGTCCCAGAAAACCTCGGTGGTGTCAACCTGAGAAACACACCAAGCATTTTCTGGTCCTCAAGTGGCAACGTCCGCTGCCAATGGTTGTACCTCCTCGGGTGGTACCTGGACCTGAGGTGCCCTCTCTGTAGGCTGATCCTGCCGTACTAGTGCAGGTGTAACTTGGGAGAGTGGTTGCTTTATCCCCCCAAGCACACCTAAGAGTTGAGTAATACCGGCCTAGAGATCTGGAATCAGAACTAGTCCGGGTGACGGCTAGGCTGGCCCCGACCCCACCTGCTGATCTGGTATACGAAGTGCTGAAGGGTCTTGTACAGGCTCTATCCCCGGGACTGATGTTGTGGCCCTCTCTCGATCTTGGGGTCGGCGTCTACCCTAAGCAGGGGCTTTGTCTGCAGGCATGGGTGCATCACCCCCGGTCGCGCCACCTCGCGAGCGAGCCATCCTGCGAAAGAGTGAAACAAGTGAGATCTAAAGGAACCAAGAAGACACATATTGCACGAAAGTGAAACAAAAGAGGAAATCTTTCGAAGGACATCCTGTAGCTTCCCGAAGAAAAGTTACGGACGTCTCCGCACCGATCCGCAAAAGTATACTAGACGTTAGCTCTGTACAAGTGAGACCGATAAACCTGGGGCTCTAACCACAACCCGATTTCTCGAGTGATGATGGCACCTACTATACCCTACCAATAGGTAAGCCAACCCTTAACCAAGAACATCAACCAATGAGCGAAAGGGCAAAAACTAACGATAATAATAATCTAAACAAGAATAACAAGGCGGAAGAAACCCTAAATAAATATATACAGAAATCCCTCCCAGAACCTGGAAGTCACTAGTACAGAACTATCTAATAAAGAGTACAAGTCCCAACACTGGACCACAACAGAGCGTGTTTCAAGGGCAACAGGACTAGCGAAAAACAAAAGAAGGCTGGAACTAATCACCGCTGGTAACTGGTACTGGGACCTGCATCACGAAATAGATGCAGAGCTTAGCATGAGTACTAACACAACAGGTACTCTGTAGGCATCATAGGCCGACTGAACAAAAAGGGTAAAACAATTACAAAGGGTAGAATCTAGACACAGAGAGGTCAAAGCGGATACGAAAAGACAGAACACGAGCATACCAGAAACAAACTAAGTACAACTAAACTAAACCTAACTTGACCACCATATGCCCTGAAGGTACACTAGTGGGCAGGGTAAAAAAAAACCTGAATGAACCCCCATAAGCCCGAAAGGTCCACAGAAAAGCTAAGTCGACTGAGGAAGAAGAAAATCGGGCTCCCAGCCCGAACTAACTAAGATATTCCATCAGACTCCACCCAGCCAGCAGTGCACTCTGAGCCCAGCTAGAAAGAGTGAACCTAGGGGGCACCCAAACAAACAGTCCACTCTCAGCCCAGCTTGAAAGAGATACCCGTTAGTGAGGTAGATATCGCGAGTCGTCCTACCATGCAGTCAGCTCCCAACCAAGCTAGAAAGGGCAACCTGGGGACATCCCGTAGGCATCACACTCCCAGCCCAGCTACAAAGCTAGGCCTGGGGGAGATCGCCGAAATCATCGAGTCTACCCAGCCAGCGATACGTTCCCAACCCAGCCAGAAAGAACGACCCCGGGGGTGATGGTATCTCCAATAGGATTCATTCTAACAACAACCAACGTGCAACGCCGTCCACTCTAAGACATCACAGAAAAGACTCCAAGCCTATACTATCTCAATCCCACGCCTCTAATGATGCACCAAACCTTCGAGAATGCGTCGGAACCAAAGAATGATAGGGGGCAGATACAATAGTGCAGCAAGTAGCGATAACGCCTAATCTAAGGCCCAAACTATCAGACTCAAGTCTTCTATTCCAGTCTACAAGGAGCTAAGTCATCCGAACGACGTCGGCAACAAGTCAAGGCTATCCAGCCCACACGAGTCATAAGTCTAAGCCAACCCCAATTCACTCCAATCGATATGTTCTTACACAATTAAGCTCAATCTAAAAGAAAGTAAGTTGTAGCCTACCTTGAGGTCGACCATGCGCGCTACAAATCACTTGACCGGAGCTTTTCCTTCCCTAATGACCTTTGAATGCTGTCACTTTATCAAATATAGGATCACAACGTTAGTACGATCGGTTAGAAACCAAAGTAACAACAAACGGAGAAGGGTCTAATTTGGAGTCAAAACGGGAATCATGGGATCCAAACTGAACTGTCCGAATTTGACTCCGTCGAGAGACCCTATACAGCACCCCAAACATATGTTCCAAAATGGAACACAATTAGAGGCTCAAAACATAGCAAACACCAACAAGCAAGAAACCACACTTTAATCAACTAAACAAAAGAAAACAGCAGCAGTCCAAACTCAGAATAAACAAGAATCGAACGGTGCGCAGCACTCTTTGAATACTCTATGATGAAGTCTCAACAATTATCAACACGTGGGACTTTCAAACACCCAAAACCGAGCTAAAATGAGAGAGAGATGACCAAAACAAGAATGCCAAAAACAAAGGCTCAAAAATCGGGTACAGTAGTCAGGTAAATCGCAAAATTTCCTCGAACTACATGCACCCAACAACTTCTGAACACTTTACAGCGAAGTCACCGAAAATACGAAGCTCCCGCACTTTGAATCACCTAATTCGGACAAATGATGAGAGAGTTATGAGAGTTTCAAGGTGTGGAAAAGGTTGCTGTTTTTCTGCATTAAATAGCAGATTTGCTGCAATTTTTTTCCAAAACTACAATCTCCGACAGGGTGCTCCGAACTCGTTCGGAACCCTGTGCACTCAAACGAGATATGCAACAATACCAAATTTGATATTCCGGACTCAACGGCGTAGTCCATATTTCCACAGACGTCATCTCGATAAAAAGTGGGTCCTATTTCGAAAGGCCATTTTAAGTCAAAACCCACAAAAGGCCTCGTAAAGTTAACCAAAACCTCAGTACACAAAATAATAGTCAATTAACAGCAAACTCGACATTCCGGAACTAACAGCGCTGACGGAATTCTCATCCGAGTGCGTTTAGAAATGTTGACCAAAGTCAAACTTAGGCTTAAACTTAAAGTTAAAACGCCTAATCGCGCCGACTCACACTGAAATCCTCGGGAGTCATGTGCGCGTAATCGCGCCGACTCACACTGAAATCCTCGGGAGTCATGTCCACCATGCCACTAGCCTAAAATGACCCTTCCGGAGCTGATGGAATTGTCAAAATTGGATTCCGATGTTATCTTCTTGAACTTTTGATCGAAAATGATCGTTCAAAGTTCATAAGCTCCAAAACATAAAAACTCACACCAAGACCAAACAAACGATATCCTCACATCACTGTCAGTCCCAGCAAGTCATAAATGATTTGGGATCGCTACAGGAACGCTCTAAACGACACACAAAAGGCAAGACACAGAAATGACCTGGAGGGTCATTACAATATCCACTACTAAAAAGGACTATCGTCCACGAAAGATAGGATCAAGAAGTACCTGAAGGCTCAAACAAGCCAGGAAACTGCTCTCGCATCTCCTGCTCGGTCTCCCAGGTAGCCTCCTCGACTGGACAATGCCTCTAACGGACCTTAACAAAACGAATGGGTCTTTAGCGCAATCTCCTCACATCACTGGCAAGAATGGTAGCTGGCTCCTCTACAAATGTCAAACGATCATCCAGCTCAACTGCATCATACTGGAGCACATGGGACTCAATAGGAACATATCGCCGCAATATCGAGACATGGAAAATCGGGTGACTGGCTGAATATGCTGGAGGTAGGGCCAACTCATAAGCAACCTCCCCAACTGTCCGGAGTATCTCTAAAGGCCCAATGTACTTGGGGCTAGGCTTGCCCCACCTCCCAAACCACATAACGCCCTTCATGGGTGACACACGGAGGAATACCCGATCACCAACAGAGAATCTCAAAGGTCGGCGCCTCCGACCCGTATCCCAGAACATCAAGCAAGGAGCGAAACGGCAGAAATTAACGATAACAATAATCCAAACAAGAATAACAAGGCGGAAGCAAACCAAAATAAATATATACAGAAATCCCTCCCAAAACCTCGAAGTCACTAGTACAGAGCTATATAATAAAGAGTACAAGTCCCAAAAGTAGACCACAACAGAGCGTGTCTCAAAGGCAACAAGACTAGCTAAAAATAAAAGAAAGAGACAGAACAAACCCAAACGCCAAGTGCTCGCCATCGTCTCCGAATCACAGCTGCAAAAGAAGGCTGGAACTAATCACCGCTGGTAACTGGTACTGGGACCTGCATCACGAAATAGATGTAGAATGTTGCATGAGTACCGACACAACAGGTACTCAGTAGGAATCATAGGCCGACTGAGCAAAAAGGGTAAAAACAATAAGAAAAGATAGAATCTAGACACAGAGATGTCAAAATGGATACGAAAAGAAAGCACACGAGTATACCAGAAACAAACTAAGTACAACTAAACTAAACCAAAATGGAACCCTATATGCTTAGAAGGTACACTCGTGCACAAGCTCAAATAAAACCTGAACGAACCCCTATAAGCCTGACAGGTACACAGAAAAGCTAAGTCTACTGAGAAAGAAAAAAATCGGGCTCCCATCCCAAACTAACTAAGATAATCCATCAGACTCCACCCAGCCAGCAGTGCACTCCCAGACCAGCTAGAAAGAGTGACCCTAGGGGGCACCCAACCAAACAGTGCACTCCCAGCCCAGTTAGAAAAGGGACCCGTGAGTGAGGTAGATATCGCGAGTCGTCCTACCTTGCAGTCAGCTCCCAGCCCAGGTAGAAAGAGCGACCCGGGGACACCCAGCAGGCAGCACACTCCCAGCCCAGCTACAAAGAGAGGTCTGGGGGAATTTGACTTCGTCAAGAGACCCTAACCAACACCCCAAACTTATGTTCCTAAATGGAACTCAATTCCAGGCTCAAAATATAGCAAAAACCAACAAGCACGAAACCACACTTTAATCAACTAAAAAAAAGAAAGCAGCAGCAGTCCAAACTCGGAATAAACGAGAATCAAAAGTTGCCCAGCACTCTTTGAACACTCTACGATGAAGTCTCGACAATTATCAACACGTGGCACTATGAATCACCCAAAACCGAGATGAAATGAGAGAGATATGACCAAAACAAGAATGCCAAAAGACAAAGGCTCGAAAAAGGGGTACACCCAAACACTTCCGAACACTATACAGGAAAGCCACCAAAAATACGAAGCTCCCGCACTTTGAATCACCTAATTCAGAAAAAAGATGAGAGAGTTATGACACTTTGAAGGTTTGAAAAAGGTTGATGTTTTTCTGCATGAAATAGCAGATTTGCTGCAATTTCTTTCCAAAACTAAAAACTCCGACGGGGTGCTCCGAACTCGTTCGGAACCCGTGCACGTAAACGAGATATGAAACCATACCAAATTTGATTTTTTGGACTCAACGGCGTAGTCGAAATTTCCACAAACGTCATCTCGATAAAAAGTGGGTCCTATTTCCAAAGGCCATTTTAAGTCAAAACCCACAAAAGGGCTCGGAAAGATATCCAAAACGTCGGGACACAAAATAAGGGTCAATCTAGACGAAACTCGACATTCCGGAACTAACCGCGCTGACGGAATTCTCATCCGAGCGCGTTTACTAAGAATGTTGACCAAAGTCAAACTTAGGCTTAAACTTAAAGTTAAAATGCCTAATCGCACCGACTCCCACTGAAATCCTCGGGAGTCATGTCCAACATGCTACTAGCCTAAAATGACCCTTTTGGAGCTGATAGAATCGTCAGAATTGGATTCCGATGTCATCTTCTTGAACTTTTGATCGAAAATGATCGTCCAAGGTTCATAAGCTCCAAAACACAAAAACTTGCACCAAGACCAAACAAACGACCAGGTGACCGAACTGTCAGTCCCGACAAGTCATAAATGACTTGGGGTCACTACAGGAACGCTCTGAACGACGCACAAATGGTAAGACACAGATATGACCGGGAGGGTCATTACAATATCCACTACTAGAAAGGACTTTCGTCCACGAAAGATAGGATCAAGAAGTACCTGAAGGCTCAAACAAGCCAGGAAACTGCTCTCGCATCTCCTGCTCAGTCTCCCAGGTAGCCTCCTCGACTAGACGGTGCCTAAAATGGACCTTAACAAAAGGAATGGCTTTTGAGCGCAATCTCCTCACATCAATGGCTAGAATAACAACTGGCTCCTCTACAAATGTCGAACGATCATCCAACTCGACTGCATCATACTGGAGCACATGGGACTCATCAGGAACATATCGTCGCAACATCGAGACATGGAAAACCGAGTGGATGGTTGAAAATGCTGGAGGTAGGGCCAACTCATAAGCAATCTCCCAAACTGTCCGGAGTATCTCAAAAGGCCCAATGTACCTGGGCATAAGCTTACCCCGCCTCCTAAACCTTATAACGCCCTTTATGGGCGACACACGGAGGAATACTCGATCACCAAAAGATAATCTCAAAGGTCGGCGCCTCCGATCCGCATAACTCTGGTGCCTACTCTGATTCGTCCTGATCCTATCCTGAATCACCCTCACCTGATCCAGCGCCTCCTGAAGCAAATCTGTAACACGCGGCCTAGGCTCTGTAGACTCAAACCAACCAATAAGAGAGCGACAATGCGTACCATATAACGCCTCGAATGGGGCCATCTGAATACTAGAGTGGTAGTTGTTGTTGTACGCAAACTCCGCCAAAGGTAAGCACTAGACCCACTGAACTCCAAAATCGATAACGCAGGCCCGCAACATATCCTCAAGGACCTGAATAGTACTCTCTGACTGGCCATCCGTCTGCGGGTGAAAAGCTGTACTAAGGTCTACTCGAGTGCCCAACTCATCCTGAAAGGTCCTCCAAAATCTAGACGTGAACTGAAAACCCCGATCTGATATAATAGAAACTGGCACCCCATGAAGTCGAACCGCCTCCCGAGTGTAGATACGAGCCAACCTCTTGGCCCTAAATGAGGACTGAATAGGAAGGAAATGTGTTGACTTGGTCAATCGATCAACGATGACCCAAATGTTGTCAACACATCTAGAAGTCCGAGGCAACCCCACAATGAAGTCCATAGTGATACGCTCCCACTTCCACTCCGGAATGGGTAATCTCTGAAACTAACCACCAGGCCTCAAATGCTCAGCTTTTACCTGCTGGCAGCACAAGCAATGGGAAATAAAGTCAGTAATATCTCTCCTCATGCCACTCCACTAGTATTGCTGCCTCAAATCATGATACATCTTTGATGTGCCCTGATGGATAGAGTATCTTGACTTATGGCCCTCAGAAAGTATCAATTGAATCAAATCTCCAATTCTCGAAACACAGATGCGACAGGCGAATCTCAACTTTCCATCAGGATCTAAGGTATCCTGACCACCATCACCCGCTAACACTCGATCCCTAAGGGCTACCATGGCCTCATCCTCAAACTGACAACCACGGATCCTATCAACAAAGGAAGACTGAACTCCCATATGGGCCAAGATACGTCTAGGATCTGAGATATCCAACCGAACCATGCTATTGGCTAAGAACTGAATGTCCATAGCCAAGGGTCGCTCCTTAACAGAAAAGAACGCTAGGCTACCCATACTCACTGCCTTTCGGCTCAAGGCATCCACTACCACATTCAACTTGCCCGAATAATAGAGAATAGAGAGTCCATAGTCCTTCAGGAGCTCAATCCAACGACGCTACCCAGAATAAAGGTCCATCTAGCTCATGATGTACTGAAGACTACTGTGATCGGTGTAGATCTCACATCCAACTCCATACAATTAGTGCCTCCAAATCTTAAGTACGAAAACTACCACCGCCAACTCTAAGTCATGGGTGGGGTAGTTGCCCTCATGAATCTTAAGCTGCTTCGACGCATAAGCAATAACCGGCCCTGCTGCATCAATACACAACCCAAACCAATGTTGAATGCGTCTCAATAGACCGTGAAGCCCTCGCCCTTAACTGGAAGAGTCAATATAGGAGCGGTGGTCAATAACTCCTTGAACCTCAAAAAGCTCACCTCACACTCCTCTAACCAAACAAAAGGGACATCAACACGACTCAACCGGGTAAGAGGTGCTGCCAAGTTAGTGAAACCCTCCACAAATCGTCTCTAGTAGCCTGCTAGTCCGACGAAGCTCCAAATCTCAGTAACTGAGGTGGGCTTAGCTCAATCACGAATAGCCTCAATCTTCGCCGGATCTACCATAATGCCCTCATTGGATACAACATGCCCCAAGAATGCTACAGAGTCTAACCAAAACTGGCACTTTGAGAACTTGGCATAAAGCCGCTGATCTGTCAAAGTTTGGAGCACAACTCTCAAATGATGCTCATGATCACCCCTACTCCGCGAGTATATCAAAATGTCATCATTGAAGACTATGACGAAGGAATCAAGATAAGGCCTGAACACGCGCGTCATCAAGTCCATAAAGGCAGTAGGGGCATTAGTCAACCCAAATAACCTCACCAAGAACTCATAATGGCCATAACGGGTCCTCAACTGGTGCTAACCGGACCTCAAATCAATCTTAGAGAATACTGAAGATCCTTGTAGCAGCTCAAATAGGTCATCAATCTTAGGCAGAGGATATCGATTCTTCATTCTAACCTTATTCAACTGCCTATAGTCAATGCACATGCACATCGTACCTTTCTTCTTCTTAACAAAAAGAACGGGAGCACCCCAAGAGATCCTGAGGCTGAACACTGAGCTCCTTGAGCTCTGCAGGAGGCATCCGATATGGCGGATTAGAAATAGGCCGAGTACCTGACTCAAGCTCAATAGGAAAATCAGTATCACGCTCCGGGGGTAGGCCAGGTAGGTCAGTAGGACACATCTAAGAAGTCACGAACAACAGGAACTGACTCAATCGGAGGAACCTCCCTACTCACATCACGAACATAGGCCAAATATGAAAAGCATCCACTAGCCACTAGCCTCCTAGAACGAATAAAAGAGATAACCCCAATTGGTGTGCTACCACGAGATCCCTAGCACACCACTGGAGAGAGATACCACGAATGGCTAAGGTAACGGTCTTAGAAAAGCAATCTAAAATAGCGCGATAAGGGGATAACCAGTCCATGCCCAAAATCGTATCGAAATCAACCATGTCAAGCAATATAAGGAAAGCGCGGGTGTCACGCCCCTGGATAGTAACTAAGCAAGATCTAAATAGCTGATCCAGTACTAAAGACTCACCCACGGGGGTCGACACACGCAATGGCGCTACCAAAGGCTCAGACATCATAGTCAATCGAGAGGCATAGTAAACAGAAACATACAAAAAAGTAGAGCCTGGATCAAATAAATCCAAGGAGGGCTGCTGTCATAAAAGAATCATACTTGTAATCACATCGTCTAATGCCTCAGTCTCCGCCCTCGCTAGAGCTGCATAGAAATGGCTATGAATGCCTTTACCCTGACCATCAAACCTACCACCTGACCTGCCTCGTCGGGGACCACCCCGTATACCCTGCTGACCACCTCGACAGTCCTGACCCTCACCACGGCCTCTAACTAGAAGTGCTGGTAAAGCTGGGGAAGCTGCGTGAGAAGCCGGAGCAATTAGACTATACTGAGGGTTGTCCCTGGCCCAATGACCCATCTCACCACACTCATAGCAACCCTGTCGATGGAGACTCCCAGAAGAACGACTACCTTGGCTTGAAGAACCCGACTGAAATACCTCGCGGCCCTGACTAGAACTACCCTCACTCCGACCACCATCTGATGCCTGAAGAGAGGCCTATGTAGGTCTGCTAGACTAACCCTGTTGAAATCGTCGTCCGGCTCTGTCATGATAATCTCTAGACCTAGGGCGGGAGTCACTGTAGCTGCCCTCATGCCTAATCCTCTTCTTGCTGCCCCCTTTGGCCTCGCGACGAAGATGCTCCATGGTACTGGAATGGTCAACTATGTCTAAAAAATATCGACCCGCAGAAACTAAGGACTGGGTCTCAAGCCTAAGCTGCAATCTCAACCCACGAACAAAGAACCTAACTCACTCCTCCTCTGAAGGTAATATCATCTCGGCATGATGGGAGAGCTCGTGGAACCTAGTCTCGTACTATGCCACCGACATGGAGCCCTGCTCCAACCTACAGAACTGATCCCTGAGGCGGTCTCTGACGCTACGAGGGATAAACTTGGCCAAGAAGGCTTCAGAAAACACATCCCATGATACTGGTGGATATCCAACTGGACTGGTCTAAATGAATGTGCGCCACCACTGCCTGGCTGGCCCATCTAGCTGGTAAGCAATGAAGTCAGCCCTTCTAGACACCACAATGAACATCGAGCAATGAGCGAAAGGGTAGAAACTAACGATAACAATAATCTAAACAAGAATAACAAGGCGGAAGCAACCCTAAATAAATATATACAGAAATCTCTCCCAGAACCTGGAAGTCACTAGTACAGAGCTATCTAATAAAGAGTACAAGTCCCAAAAGTGGACCACAACAGAGCGTGTCTGAAAGGCAACAAGACCAGCGAAAAACAAAAGAAGGAGACAGAACAAACCCAAACTCCAAGTGCTCGCTCTCGTCTCCGAATCACAGCTGCAAAAGATGCTAGAACTAATCACCGCTGGTAACTGGTACTGGGACCTGCATCACGAAATAGATGCAGAGCGTAGCATGAGTACCAACACAACAGGTACTCAGTAGGCATCATAGGCCGACTAAGCAAAAAGGGTAAAACAATTAGAAAGGATAGAATCTAGACACAGAGAGGTCAAAGCAGATACGAAAAGAAATAGCACGAGCATACCAGAAACAAACTACGTACAACTAAAGTAAACCTAATTGGACCCCATATGCCCAAAAGGTACACACGTGCGCAAGCTCAAATAAAACCTAAATTAACCCCCATAGGCCCGACAGATACACAGAAAAGCTAAGTCTACTGAGAAAGAAGAAAATCGGGATCCCAGCCCAAAGTAACTAAGATAATCCATCAGACTCCACCCAGCCAGCATTGCACACCGAGCCCAGCTAGAAAGAGTGACCCTAGGGGGCACCCAACCAATCGGTCCACTCCAAGTCCAGCTAGAAAGAGGGACCCGTGAGTGAGGTAGATATCGCGAGTCGTCCTACCATGCAGTCAGCTCCCAGCCCAGCTACAAAGAGCGACCTGGGGACACCCATCCACCAGCACACTCCCAGCCCAGCTAGAAAGAGAGGCCAGGGGGCGATCGCCAATATCACCAAGTCTACCCAGAAAGCGATACGTTTCCAGACCAGATAGAAAGAACGACCCCGGCGGTGACGGTTTCTCCAAAATGGTTCAATCCAACAACAACCACTGTGGAACGCCGTCTACTCTAAGACATGACAGAAAAGGCGCCAAGCCTATACTATCTCAATCCCAAGCCTCTAGAGATGCACCAAACCTTTGAGATTGCGTCAGAACTGTAGAATGAGAGGGGGAAGATACAGAAGTGCAGCAAGTAGCAATAACGCCTAATCTAAGGCTCCAACTATCAGACTCAAGTCTGTTATTCCAGTTTACAAGGAGATAAGTCATCCGAACGACGTCGGCAACAAGTCAAGGCTCTCCAGCCCACACGGGTCATAAGTCTAAGGCAATGCTAGCCTAACCTAGACTGCATCATACAGGAGCACATGGGACTCATCAGGAACATATCGCCGCAACATGGAGACATAGAAAATCGGGTGGATGGCTGAATATGATGGAGGTAGGGCCAACTCATAAGCAAACTCCCCAACTGTCCGGAGTATCTCAAAAGGCCCAATATACCTGGGGCTAGGTTTGCCCCGCCTCCCAAACCATATAAAGCCCTTCATGGGTGACACACGGAGGAATACCTGATCACCAACAGAGAATCTCAAAGGCCGGCGCCTCCAATCCGCATAACTCTGGTGCCTACTCGGAGCCTTCCTGAGCATATCCTGAATGACCCTCACCTGATCCAGGGCCTCCTGAAGAAAATCTGTACCACGCGACCTAGACTCTGTAGACTCAAACCAACCAACTGGAGAGCGACAATGCGTACCATATAACGCCTCGAATGGGGCCATCTAAATACTAGAGTGGTAGGTGTTGTTGTACGCAAACTTCGCCAAATGTAAAAAACTGGTGCCAATGACCTCCAAAATCCATAACACAGGCCCGCAACATATCCTCAAGGACCTGAATAGTACGCTTCGACTGGCCATCCGTCTGTGGGTGGAAAGCTGTGCTAAGGTCAACTCGAGTGCCCAACTCATCCAGAAAGGTCCTCCAAAACCTAGACGTGAACTGAGAACCCCGATCTGATATAATAGAAACTGGCACCCCATGAAGTCGAACCACCTCCCGAATGTAGATACGAGCCAACCTCTCGGCGCTAAATGAAGACTGAACATGAAGGAAATGTACTGACTTGGTCAATCGATTAACGATGCCCAAATGCTGTCAACACCTCTAGAAAGTCCCGAGGCAACCCCCACAAATGAAGTCCATAATGATACGCTCCCACTTCCACTCCGGAATGGGTAATCTCTGAAACTCACCACCAGGCCTCAAATGTTCAGCCTTTACCTGCTGGCAGCACAAGCAACGGGAAACAAAGTCAACAATATCTCTCCTCATGCCACTCCACCTGTAATGCTGCCTCAAATCACGATACATCTTCGCTGTGCCCGGATGGATAGAGTATCTAGAGTTATGGCCCTCAGAAAGTATCAACTGAACCAAAGCTGCAACTCTCGGATCACAGATGCGGCCGGCAAATCTCACCACTCCATCAGGATCTAAGGTAGCCTGACCCCCATCACCCGCTAACACTCGATCTCTAAGGGCCACCAAGGCCTCATCCTCAAACTGAGAACCACAGATCCTATCAAGCAAGGAAGAGTGAACTCCCATATGGGCCAGGACACGTCTAGGATCTGAGATATCTAACCGAACCATGCTATTGGCTAAGAATTGTATGTCAATAGCCAAGGGTCGCTCCTCAAACATATAAGAAGGCTAGGCTACCCATACTCACCGCCTTTCGCCTCAAGGCATCCGCTACCACATTCGCCTTGCCCGAATGATAGAGAATAGAGAGGTCATAGTCCTTCAGGAGCTCAATCCAAAGATGCTGCCTCGAATTAAGGTCCTCTGGCCATGATGTACTGAAGAATCCTGTGATAGGTATAGATCTCACATCGAACTCCATACAAGTAGTGCCTCCAAATGTTAAGTGCGAAAACCATCCCCGCCAACTCTAAGTCATGGGTGGGGTTGTTGCGCTCAAGAATCTTAAGCTGCCTCGACGCATAAGCAATAACCCAGCCCTGCTGCATCTATACACAACCCAAACCAATGCCGGATGCATCACAATAAACCATGAAGCCCTCGCCCTCAACTAGAAGAGTCAATAAATGACCGGTGGTCAATAACTCCTTCAGCCTCAAAAGCTCGCCTCACACTCCTCTGGCCAAATAAAGGGAACATCAACAAGAGTCAACCGGGTCAGAGGTGTTGCCAAGGTAGAGAAACCCTCTAAAAATCATAGGTAGTAGCTTGCTAGTCCGACGAAGCTCGGAATCTGAGTAACTGAGGTGGGCCTAGCCAAATCACGAATAGCCTCAATCTTCGCCGGATCTACCATAATGCCCTCATTCGATACAACATTCCCCAAGAATGCTATAGAGTCTAACAAAAACTGGCACTTGGAGAACTTGGCATAAAGCCACTGATCTCTCAAAGTCAGGAGCACAACTCTAAAATGCTGCTCATGATCACCCCTACTCCGCGAGTATATCAAAATGTCATCAATGAAGACTATGACAAATAAATCAATG
>NW_006239384.1:332889-340668 GCF_000226075.1 Solanum tuberosum | reverse complement strand
CGCAACGACGCAACTAAAGGCTCAGACATCATACTCAATCGAGAGGCATAATAAACTGAAACATACAAAAAAGTAGAGCCTGGATCAAATAACTTCAAGGCGGGCTGCTGGCATAAAATTTTCGTACCTGTGATCACATCGTCTGATGCCTCAGCCTCCGCCCTCGCCGAAGCTGCATAGAAATGGCTATGTCTGCCTCTGCCATGACCAACAAACTTACCACCTAACCATCCTCCTCGAGGACCACCCCGTATACCCTGCTGACGACCTCTACGGTCCTAACCCAGACCATGGCTTCTAACTGGAGGTGCTGGTAAAGTTGGGGGAGATGCATGAGTAGCTGGAGCAATCCGACTATGCTGAGGGCAGTTCCTAGCCCAATGACCCATCTCATCACACTCATAGAAACCCTGTCGACGGTGACGCCAGAAGAACGACTACCATGGCCTCAAGAACCCGATTGAAACACCTCGCGCACTTGACACAAACTAGCTTCACTCCGACCACCATCTGATGCCTGAAGAAAGGTCTGTGTAGATCTGCTTGACTGACCCTGTCGAAACCGTCGTCTGGGTCTATCATGATTATCTCTACACCTGGGGCAGGAGTCACAGGAGCTGCCCTCATGCCTAGCCCTCTTCTCGCTGGCCCCTTGGGCCTCGCGACGAAGATGCTCCATAGTACTGGCATGGTCAACTATGTCTTAAAAAGATCGACCCGCAGAAAATAAGGTCTGGGTCTCAAGCCAAAGTTGTAATCTCAACCCACGAACAAAGCACCTAACTCACTCCTCCTCTGTAAGTAATATCATCTCGGCATGACGGGAAAGCTCGTGGAACCTAGTCTCGTACACTGCCACCGACATGGAGCCCTGCTCCAACCTGTAGAACTGATCCTTGAGGCGTTCTCTGACGCTACAAGGGATAAACTTGGTCAACAAGGCCTCAGAAAACTCATCCCATGATACTGGTGGAGATCCAACTGACCTGGTCTGAATGAATGTGTGCTACCACTGCCTGGGTGTCCCATCTAGCTGGTAAGCAATGAAGTCAGCCCCTCAACACCCTACAAGGCCCAAAGTGCGAAGCCTCTCACGACAAGTAGCTAGAAACTCGTGGGCATCCTTGCCCACTGTCCCAGAAAACCTCGGTGGTCTCAACTTGAGAATCACACCAAGCATTTTCTGGTCCTCAAGCGGCAACGTCCGCTGCCAATGGCAGAAACTCGTGGGCATCCTTGCCCACTGTCCCAGAAAAACTCGGTGGTGTCAACCTGAGAAACACACCAAGCATTTTCTGGTCCTCAAGCGGCAACGTCCGCTGCCAATGGTTGTACCTCCTCGGGTGGTAGCTGGACCTGAGGTGCCCTCACTGTAGGCTAATCCTGCCGTACTAGTGCAGGTGTAACTTGGGTGGGTGGTTGCTTTATCCCCCCAAGCACACCTAAGAGCTGAGCAATACTGGACTGGAGATCTGGAATCAGAACTAGTCCGGGTGACGGCTGCTGGACCTGAGGTGCCCTCACTGTAGGCTAATCCTGCCGTACTAGTGCAGGTATAACTTGGGAGGATGGTTGCTTTATCCCCCCCCCCCCAAGCACACCTAAGAGTTGAGCAATACCGTCCTGGAGATCTGGAATAAGAACTAGTCAGGGTGACGGCTAGACTGGCACCGGCCCCACCTGCTGATCTGGTATATAAAGTGCTGAAAGGTCTTGTACAGGCTCTATCCCCGGGACTGATGTTGCGGCCCTCTCTCGATCTTGGGGTCGGCATGGGTGCATCACCCCCGGTCGCGCCACCTCGCGAGAGAGCCATCCTGCGAAAGAGTGAAACAAGTGAGATCTTAAGGAACCAAGAAGACACATGTTGCACGAAAGTGAAACAAAAGAGGAAATCTTTCTAAGGACATCCTGTAGCTTCACGAAGAAAAGTTACGGACGTCTCCGCACCGATCCGCAATAGTATACTAGACGTTAGCTCTGTACAAGTGAGACCGGTGAACCTGAGGCTCTGATACCAACTTGCCACGACCCGATTTCTCGAGTGATGATGGCACCTACTATACCCTACCAATAGGTAAGCCAACCCGTAACCAAGAACATCAACCAATGAGCGAAAGGGCAGAAACTAACGATAACAATAATCTAAACAAGAATAATGAGGCGGAAGCAACCCTAAATAAATATATACAGAAATCCCTCCCAGAACCTGGAAGTCACTAGTACAGAACTATCTAATAAAGAGTACAAGTCCCAACACTGGACCACAACAGAGCGTGTTTCAAGGGCAACAGGACTAGCGAAAAACAAAATAAGGAGACAGAACAAACCCAAACGCCAAGTGCTCGCTCTCGTCTTCGAATCACAGCTAGAAAAGAAGGCTGGAACTAATCACCGCTGGTAACTGGTACTGGGACCTGCATCACGAAATAGATGCAGATCTTAGCATGAGTACCAACACAATAGGTACTCTGTAGGCATCATAGGCCGACAGAGGAAAAAGGGTAAAAACAATTAGAAAAGATAGAATCTAGACACAGAGAGGTCAAAGCGCATACGAAAAAACAGAACACGAGCATACCAGAAGCAAACTAAGTACAACTAAACTAAACCTAACTTGACCACCATATGCCCTGAAGGTACACTCGTGGGCAGGGTCAGATATAACCTGAATGAACCCCCATAAGCCCGAAAGGTCCACTGAAAAGCTGAGTCGACTAAGAAAGAAGAAAATAGGGCTCCCAGCCCGAAGTAACTAAGATAATCCATCAGACTCCACCCAGCCAGCAGTGCACTCTGAGCCTAGCTAGAATGAGTGAACCTAGGGGGCACCCAAACAAACAGTCCACTCCCAGCCCAGCTTGAAAGAGATACCCGTTAGTGAGGTAGATATCGCGAGTCGTCCTACCATGCAGTCAGCTCCCAACCAAGCTAGAAAGGGCGACCTGGGGACATCCCGCAGGCATCACACTCCCAGCCCAGCTACAAAGCTAGGCCTGGGGGAGATCGCCGAAATCATCGAGTCTACTAAGCCAGCGATACGTTCCTAACCCAGCCAGAAAGAACGACCCCGGGGGTGATGGTATCTCCAATAGGATTCAATCCAACAACAACCACCGTGCAACGCCGTCCACTCTAAGACATCACAGAAAAGTCTCCAAGCCTATACTATCTTAATCCCCACGCCTCTAGTGATGCACCAAACCTTCGAGAATACGTCGGAACCGTAGAATGAAAAGGGGCAGATACAATAGTGCAGCAAGTAGCGATAACGCCTAATCTAAGGCTCAAATTATCAGACTCAAGTATGCTATTCCAGTTTACAAGGAACTAAGTCATCCGAACGACGTCGGCAGCAAGTCAAGGCTATCGAGCCCACACGGGTCATAAGTCTAAGGCACTGCTTGCCTAACCTAGACTAAGGACATCATGCTTACGGTAAAGGCTGAACAAGACATACAATACATATCATACAAGCATACAATAGCATTTAGCACATAAGCATGCAACTCTACTAAACCGGTTAACATGATACTATACCCGAAATATGGCCAATCAATCCTAACATGAGGTAACTAATCAAAGTAAGGTAGAAAACTGGTACCCACCCACAATTCACTCCAATCGATATGTTCTTACACAATTAAGCTCAATCTAAAAGAAAGTAAGTCGTAGCCTAACTTAAGGTCGACCGTGCACGCTACAAATCACTTGACCGGAGCTTTTCCTTCCCTAATGACCTTTGAACGCTGTCACTTTATCAAATATAGGATCACAACGTTAGTACGATCGGTTAGACACCAAAGTAACAACAAACGGAGACGGGTCAAATTTGGAGTCAAAACGAGAATCATGGGATCCTCACTGAACTGTCCGAATTTACTCCGTCGAGAGACCCTAAACAGCACCCTAAACTTATGTTCCAAAATGGAACACAATTAGAGGCTCAAAACATAGCAAAAACCAACAAGCAAGAAACCACACTTTAATCAACTTAAAAAAAGAAAACAGCAGCAGTCCAAATTCAGAATAAACAAGACTCGAACGGTGTCCAGCACTCTTTGAATACTCTATGATGAAGTCTCGACAATTATCAACACGTCGGACTTTGAATCACCCAAAACCGAGCTAAAATGAGAGAGATATGACCAAAACAAGAATTCCTAAAACAAAGGCTCGAAAATGGGGTACAGTAGTCAGGTAAATCGCAAAATTACCTCGAACTACGTTCACCCAACAACTTCCGAACACTTTACAGCAAAGTCACCGAAAATACGAAGCTCCCGCACTTCGAATCACCTAATTCGGACAAAAGATGAGAGAGTTATGAGAGTTTCAAGGTGTGGAAAAGGTTGCTATTTTTCTGCATTAAATAGCAGATTTGCTGCAACTTTTTTCCAAAACTAAAATCTCCGACAGGGTGCTCCGAACTCGTTTGGAACCTGTACACTCAAACGAGATATGCAATAATACCAAATTTGATATGCCGGACTCAACGGCGTAGTCCATATTTCCACAGACGTCATCTCGATAAAAAGTGGGTCCTATTTCGAAAGGCCATTTTAAGTCAAAACCCACAAAAGAGCTCAGAAAGATATCCAAAACCTCGGGACACCAAATAATGGTCAATCTAGACCAAACTCGACATTCCGAAACTAACCGCGCTGACGAAATTGTCATCCGAGCGCGTTTACTCAGAATGTTGACCAAAGTCAAACTTAGGCTTAAACTTAAAGTTAAAACGCCTAATCGCGCCGACTCACACTGAAATCCTCGGGAGTCATGTCCACCATGCCACTAGTCTAAAATGACCCTTCCGGAGATGATGGAATCGTCAAAATTGGATTCCAATGTTATCTTCTTGAACTTTTGATCGAAAATGGTCGTTCAAAGTTCATAAGCTCCAAAACATAAAAACTCACACCAAGACCAAACAAACGACCAGGTGACCGAACTGTCAGTCCCAGTAAGTCATAAATGACTTGGGATCGCTACAGGAACGTTCTAAACGACACACAAAAGGCAAGACACAGAAATGCCCTGGAGGGTCATTACAATATCCACTACTAAAAAGGACTTTCGTTCACGAAAGATAGGATCAAGAAATACCTGAAGGCTCAAACAAGCCAGGAAACTGCTCTCGCATCTCCTGCTCGGTCTCCCAGGTAGCCTCCTCGACAGGACGATGCCTCCAACGGACCTTAACAACAGGAATGGCTCTCGAGCGCAATCTCCTCACATCTCTGGCTAGAATGGCAACTGGCTCCTCTACAAATGTCAAACGATCATCCAACTCGACTGCATCATATTGGAGCACATGGGACTCATCAGGAACATATCGCCACAACATCGAGACATGGAAAATCGGGTGGCCGGCTGAATATACTGGAGGTAGGGCCAACTCATAAGCAATCCCCCCAACAGTCCGGAGTATCTCAAAAGGCCCAATGTACCTGGGTCTAGGCTTGCCCCACCTCCCAAACCACATAACGCCCTTCATGGGTGACACACGGAGGAATACCCGATCACCAACAGAGAATCTCAAAGGTCGGCGCCTCCGATCCGCATAACTCTGATGCCTACTCGGAGCCGTCCTGAGCATATCCTGAATGACCCTCACCTGATCCAGGGCCTCCTGAAGCAAATCTGTACCACGCGACCTAGACTATGTAGACTCAAACCAACCAACTGGAGAGCGACAATACGTACCATATAACGCCTTGAATGGGGCCATCTGAATAATAGAGTGGTAGGTGTTGTTGTACGCAAACTTCGCCAAATGTAAAAACTGGTACCAATGACCTCCAAAATCCACAACACAGGCCCGCAACATATCCTCAAGGACCGGAATAGTACGCTTCGACTGGCCATCCGTCTGCTGGTGGAAAGTTGTGCTAAGGTCAACTCGAGTGCCCAACTCATCCAGAAAAGGTCCTCCAAAACCTAGACGTGAACTGAGAACCCCGATCTGATATAATAGTAACTGGCACCCCATGAAGTCGAACCACCTCCCGAATGTAGATACGAGCCAACCTTTCGGCGCTAAATAAAGACTGAACATGAAGGAAATATACTGACTTGGTCAATCGATTAACGATGACCCAAATGCTGTCAACACCTCTAGAAGTCTGAGGCAACCCCACAATGAAGTCCATAATGATACGCTCCCACTTCCACTCCGGAATGGGTAATCTCTGAAACTCACCACCAGGCCTCAAATGTTCAGCCTTTACCTGCTGGCAGCACAAGCAACGGGAAACAAAGTCAACAATATCTCTCCTCATGCCACTCCACCAGTAATGCTGCCTCAAATCACGATACATCTTCGCTGTGCCCGGAAGGATAGAGTATCTAGAGTCATGGCCCTCAGAAAGTATCAACAGAACCAAATCTCCAACTCTCGGATCACAAATGCGGCCGGCAAATCTCAACACTCCATCAGGATCTAAGGTAGCCTGACCCCCATCACCCGCTAACAGTCGATCTCTAAGGGCCACCAAGGCCTCATCCTCAAACTGACAACCACAGATCCTATCAAGCAAGGAAGAGTGAACTCCCATATGGGCCAGGACACGTCTAGGATCTGAGATATCCAACCGAACCATGCTATTGGCTAAGAACTGTATGTCCATAGACAAGGGTCGCTCCTCAACAGATAAGAAGGCTAGGCTACCCATACTGACCGTCTTTCGCCTCAAGGCATCCGCTTCCACATTCGCCTTGCCCGAATGATAGAGAATAGAGAGGTCATAGTCCTTTAGGAGCTCAATCCAACGACGCTGCCTCGAATTAAGGTCCTTTGGCCATGATGTATTGAAGACTCATGTGATCGGTATAGATCTCACATCGAACTCCATACAACTAGTGCCTCCAAATCTTAAGTGCGAAAACTATCCCCGCCAACTCTAAGTCATGGGTGGGGTTGTTGCGCTCAAGAATCTTAAGCTGCCTCGACGCATAAGCAATAACCCGGCCCTGCTGCATCTATACACAACCCAAACCAATGCCGGATGCATCACAATAAACCATGAAGCCCTCGCCCTCAACTGGAAGAGTCAATATAGGACCGGTGGTCAATAACTCCATAAGCATCAAAAGCTCGTCTCATACTCCTCTGGCCAAATAAAGGGAACATCAACAGGAGTCAACCGGGTCAGAGGTGCTGCCAAGGTAGAGAAACCCTCTAAAAATCATATGTAGTAGCCTGCTAGTCCGACGAAGCTCCGAATCTCAGTAACTGAGGTGGGCATAGCCCAATCACGAATAGCCTCAATCTTCGCCGGATCTACCATAATGCCCTCCTTCGATATAACATTCCCGAAGAATGCTACAGAGTCTAACAAAAACTGGCACTTAGAGAACTTGGCATAAAGTCGCTGATCTCTCAAAGTCAGATGCACAACTCTCAAATGCTGCTCATGATCACCCCTACTCCGCGAGTATATCAAAATGTCATCAATGAAAACTATAACGAAGAAATCAAGATAAAGCCTGAACACGTGCGTCATCAAGTTCATAAAGGCAGCAGGGGGATTAGTCAACCCAAATGACATCACCAAGAACTCATAATGTCCATAACGGGTCCTAAATACAGTCTTAGGGATTTCCGCTGCCCTAATCCTCAACTGGTGGTAACCGGACCTCAAATCAATCTTAGAAAACACTGAAGCACCTTGTAGCTGATCAAATAGGTCATCAATCCTAGGCAGAGGATATGGATTCTTCATTGTCACCTTCTTCAACTGCCTATAGTCAATGCACATGCGCATCGTATCGTCC
>NW_006239384.1:330294-332881 GCF_000226075.1 Solanum tuberosum | reverse complement strand
CAGTCTTAGGGATGTCCGCTGCCCTAATCCTCAACTGGTGGTAACCGGACCTCAAATCAATCTTAGAGAACACGGAAGCTCCTTTCTGCTAGTCAAATAGGCCATCAATCCTAGGCAAAGGATATCTATTCTTCACTGTCACCTTATACAACTGCCTATAGTCAATGCACATGCGCATCGTATCGTCCTTATTCTTAACAAAAAGAATGGGAGCACCCCAAGATGATACACTAGGTCTGAGAAATCATTTACCCAAGAGATCCTGAAGCTGAACATTGAGCTCCTTGAGCTCTGCAGGAGACATCCGATATGGCGGATTAGAAATAGGCTGAGTACCTATCTCAAGCTCAATCGGAAAATCAGTATCACGCTACGATGGTAGACGAGGTAGGTCAGTAGGAAACACATATAAGAAGTCACGAACAACAGGAACTGACTCAACCGGAGGAACCTCCCTACTCACATCACGCACATAGGCCAAATATGATAGGAATCCACTAGCCACTAGCCTCCTACCACGAATAAAACATATAACCCCAACTGGTGTGCTACAAAGAGATCCCTGCCACACCACCGGAGGAATACCATAAATGGCAAAGGTAACGGTCTTAGAAAAGCAATCTAAAATAGCGCGATAAGGGGATAACCAGTCCATGCCCACAATCAAATCGAAATCAACCCTGTCAAGCAATATAAGGTCAGTCCGGGTGTCACGCCCCTGCATAGTACCTAAGCAAGATCGAAATACCTGATCCACTACTAAAGACTCACCCACAGACTCAACCACGGGGGTCGACACACGCAATGACGCAACAAAAGTCTCAGACATCATACTCAATCGAGAGGCATAATACACTGAAACATACGAAAAAGTAGAGCCTGGATCAAATAACTTCAAGGCGGGCTGCTGGCATAAAATTATCGTACCTGTGATCACATCGTCTATTGCCTCAGCCTCCGCCCTCGGCAAAGCTGCATAGAAATGGCTATGTCTGCCTCTGCCATGACCAACAAACCTACCACCTGACCAGCCTCCTCGAGGACCACCCCGTATACCCTGCTGACGACCTCTACGGTCCTAACCATGACCATGGCCTCTAACTGGAGGTGCTGGTAAAGTTGGGGGAGATGCATGAGGAGCTGGACCAATCCGACTATGCTAAGGGCAGCTCCTGGCCCAATGACCCATCTCACCACACTCATAGAAACCCTGTCGACGGTGACTCCCAGAAGAACGACTACCATGGCCTCAAGAACCCGATTGAAACACCTCGCGGACCTGACAGGAACTTGCTTCACTCCGACTACCATCTGATGCCTGAAGAAAGGTCTGTGTAGGTCTGCTTGACTGACCCTGTCAAAACCGTCATCCGGCTCTGTCATGATTATCTCTACACCTGGGGCAGGAGTCACGGTAGCTGCCCTCATGCCTAGCCCACTTGTCGCTCGCCCCTTGGGCCTCGCGACGAAGATGCTCCATAGTACTGGCATGGTCAACTATGTCTAAAAAAGATCGACCCGCAGAAAATAAAGTCTGGGTCTCAAGCCAAAGCTGTAATCTCAACCCACGAACAAAGAACCTAACTCACTCCTCCTCTGTAGGTGAGATCATCTCGGCATGACGGGAAAGCTCGTGGAACCTAGTCTCGTACACTGCCACCGACATAGAGCCCTGCTCCAACCTGTAGAACTGATCCCTGAGGAGTTCTCTGACGCTACAAGGGATAAACTTGGTCAACAAGGCCTCAGAAAACTCATCCCATGATACTGGTGGAGTTCCAACTGGCCTGGTCTGAATGAATGTGTGCCACCACTGCCTGGCTGGCCCATCTAGCTAGTAAGCAATGAAGTCAGCCCCTCTACACCCTACAAGGCCCAAAGTGCGAAGCCTCTCACGACAAGTAGTTAGAAACTCGTGGGCATCCTTGCGCACTATCCCAGAAAACCTCGGTGGTGTCAACCTGAGAAACACACCAAGCATTTTCTGGTCCTCAAGCGGCAACGTCCGCTGCCAATGGTTGTACCTCCTCGGGTGGTACCTGGACCTGAGGTGCCCTCACTGTAGGCTGATCCTGCCGTACTAGTGCAGGTGTAACTTAGGAGGGTGGTTGTTTTATCCCCCCAAGCACACCTAAGAGTTGAGTAATACCGGCCTGGAGATCTGGAATCAGAACTAGTCCGGGTGACGGCTAGGCTGGCCCCGGCCCCACCTGCTGATATGGTATACGAAGTGCTGAAGGGTCTTGTATAGGCTCTATCCCCGGGACTGATGTTGCGGCCCTCTCTCGATCTTGGGGTCGGCGTCTACCCTAAGCAGGGGCTTTGTCTACAGGAATGGGTGCATCACCCCCGGTCGCGCCACCTCGCGAGCGAGCCATCCTGCGAAAGAGTGAAACAAGTGAGATCTTAAGGAACCAATAAGACACATGTTGCACGAAAGTGAAACAAAAGAGGAAATCTTTCTAAGGACATCCTGTAGCTTCACGAAGAAAAGTTACAGACGTCTCCGCACCGATCCGCAATAGTATACTAGACGTTAGCTCTGTACAAGTGAGACCGGTGAACCTGAGGCTCTGATACCAACTTG
>NW_006239384.1:329003-330162 GCF_000226075.1 Solanum tuberosum | reverse complement strand
ATTTTCAAGGGCAACAGGACTAGCGAAAAACAAAAGAAGGAGACAGAACAAACCCAAACGCCAAGTGCTCGCTCTCGTCTTCGAATCACAGCTAGAAAAGAAGGCTGGAACTAATCACCGCTGGTAACTGGTACTGGGACCTGCATCACGAAATAGATGCAGATCTTAGCATGAGTACCAACACAATAGGTACTCTGTAGGCATCATAGGCCGACAGAGGAAAAAGGGTAAAACAATTAGAAAGGATAGAATCTAGACACAGAGAGGTCAAAGCGGATACGAAAGACAGAACACGAGCATACCAGAAACAAACTAAGTACAACTAAACTAAACCTAACTTGACCACCATATGCCCTGAAGGTACACTCGTGGGCATGGTCAAATAAAACCTGAATGAACCCCCAGAAGCCCGAAAGGTCCACAGAAAAGCTAAGTCGACTGAGAAAGAAGAAAATAGGGCTCCCAGCCCGAAGTAACTAAGAAATTCCATCAGACTCCACCCAGCCAGCAGTGCACTATGAGCCCAGCTAGAAAGAGTGAACCTAGGGGGCACCCAAACAAACAGTGCACTTCCAACCCAGCTTGAAAGAGATACCCGTTAGTGAGGTAGATATCGCGAGTCGTCCTACCATGCAGTCAGCTCCCAGCCCAGCTAGAAAGAGCGAACATCCCGCAGGCATCACACTCCCAGCCCAGCTACAAAGCTAGGCCTGGGGGAGATCGCCGAAATCATCGAGTCTACTAAGCCAGCGATACGTTTCTAACCCAGCCAGAAAGAACGACCCCGGGGGTGATGGTATCTCCAATAGGATTCATTCTAACAACAACCACCGTGGAACGCCGTCCACTCTAAGACATCACAGAAAAGACTCCAAGCCTATACTATCTTAATCCCACGCCTCTAGTGATGCACCAAACCTTCGAGAATGCGTCGGAACCGTAGAATGAAAAGGGGCAGATACAATAGTGCAGCAAGTAGCGATAATGCCTAATCTAAGGCTCAAATTATCAGACTCAAGTATGCTATTCCAGTTTACAAGGAGCTAAGTCATCCGAACGACGTCGGCAGCAAGTCAAGGCTATCGAGCCCACACGGGTAATAAGTCTAAGGCACTGCTTGCCTAACCTAGACTAAGGACATCATGCTTACGGTTAAGGC
>NW_006239384.1:323191-328939 GCF_000226075.1 Solanum tuberosum | reverse complement strand
GCAACTCTACTAAACCGGTTAACATGATACTATACCCGAAATATGGCCAATCGATCCTAACATGAGGTATCTAATCAAAGTAAGGTAGCAAACTGGTACCCACCCACAATTCACTCCAATCGATATGTTCTTACACAATTAAGCTCAATCTAAAAGAAAGTAAGTCGTAGCCTACCTTAAGGTCGACCGTGCGCGCTACAAATCAGTTGACCGGAGCTTTTCCTTTCCTAATGACCTTTGAACGCTGTCACTTTATCAAATATAGGATCACAACGTTAGTACAATCGGTTAGACACCAAAGTAACAACAAACGGAGACGGGTCAAATTTGGAGTCAAAACAGGAATCATGGGATCCGAACTGAACTGTCCGAATTTGACTCCGTCGAGAGACCCTAAACAGCACCCTAAACTTATGTTCCAAAATGGAACACAATTAGAGGCTAAAAACATAGCAAAAACCAACAAGCAAGAAACCACACTTTAATCAACTAAAAAAATGAAAACAGCAGCAGTCCAAACTCAGAATAAACTGGAATCGAACGGTGCCCAGCACTCTTTGAATACTCTATGATGAAATCTCGACAATTATCAACACGTCGGACTTTGAATAACCCAAAACCGAGCTAAAATGAGAGAGATATGACCAAAACAAGGATTCCAAAAACAAAGGCTCGAAAATGGGGTACAGTAGTCAGGTAAATCGCAAAATTGCCTAGAACTACGTTCACCCAACAACTTCTGGACACTTTACAGCAAAGTCACCGAAAATACGAAGCTCCGGCACTTCGAATCACCTAATTCGGACAAAAGATGAGAGAGTTAAGAGAGTTTCAAGGTGTGGAAAAGGTTGCTGTTTTTCTGCATTAAATAGCAGATTTGCTGCAACTTTTTTCCAAAAGTAAAATCTCCGACAGGGTGCTCCGAACTCGTTCGGAACCTGTACACTCAAACGAGATATGCAATAATACCAAATTTGATATTCCGGACTCAACGGCGTAGTCCATATTTCCACAGACATCATCTCGATAAAAAGTGGGTCCTATTTCGAAAGGCCATTTTAAGTCAAAACCCACAAAAGAGCTCAGAAAGATATCCAAAACTCGGGACACCAAATAATGGTCAATCTAGACCAAACTCGACATTCCGAAACTAACCGCGCTGACGAAATTGTCATCCGAGCGCGTTTACTCAGAATGTTGACCAAAGTCAAACTTAGGCTTAAACTTAAAGTTAAAACGCCTAATCGCCCCGACTCACACTGAAATCCTCGGAGTCATGTCCACCATGCCACTAGCCTAAAATGGCCCTTCCGGAGCTGATAGCATCGTCAAAATTGGATTCCAATGTTATCTTCTTGAACTTTTGATCGAAAATGCTCGCTCAAAGATCATAAGCCCACATAAAAACTCACACCAAGACCAAACAAACGACCAGGTGACCGAACATTTAGTCCCAGCAAGTCATAAATGACTTGGGATCGCTACAGGAACGCTCTAAACGATACACAAAAGGCAAGACACAGAAATGACCTGGAGGGTCATTACAATATCCACTACTAAAAAGGACTTTCGTCCACGAGAGATAGGATCAAGAAATACCTGAAGGCTCAAACAAGCCAGGAAACTGCTCTCGCATCTCCTGCTCGGTCTCCCAGGTAGCCTCCTCGACTGTACGATGCCTCCAACGGACCTTAACAAACGAATGGCTCTTTAGCGCAATCTCTTCACATCACTGGCTAGAATGGCAGCTGGCTCCTCTACAAATGTCAAACAATCATCCAGCTCGACTGCATCATACTGGAGCACATGGGACTCAACAGGAACATATCGCCGCAACATTGACACATGGAAAATCGGGTGGCTGGCTGAATATGCTGGAGGTAGGGCCAACTCATAAGCAATCCCCCCAACTGTCCGGAGTATCTCTTACGGCCCTATGTACCTAGGGCTAGGCTTGCCCCACCTCCCAAACCACATAACGCCCTTCATGGGTGACACACGGAGGAATACCCGATCACCAACAGAGAATCTCAAAGGTCGGAGTCTCCGATCCGCATAACTCTGATGCCTACACGGAGCCGTCCTGAGACTATCCTGAATGACCCTCACTTGATCCAGGGTGGTAGCTGTTGTTGTACGCAAACTTCGCCAAAGGTAAAAACTGGGCCCAATGACCTCCAAAATCCATAACACATGCCCGCAACATATCCTCAAGGACCTGAATAGTACGCTCCGACTGTCCATCCGTCTGAGGGTGGAAAGCTGTGCTAAGGTCAACTCGAGTGCCCAACTCATCCGGAAAGTACCTCCAAAAGCTAGACGTGAACTGAGAACCCCGATCTGATATAATAGAAACTGGCACCCCATGAAGTCGAACCACCTCCCGAATGTAGATACGAGCCAACCTCTCGGTGCTAAATGAAAACTGAACAGGAAGAAAATGTACTGACTTGAGCAATCGATTAACGATGACCCAAATGTTGTCAACACCTCTAGAAGTCCGAGGCAACCCCACAATGGAGTCTATAGTGATACGCTCCCACTTCCACTCCGGAATAGGTAATCTCTGAAACTCACCACCAGGCCTCAAATGTTCAGCCTTTACCTGCTGGCAGCACAAGCAACGGGAAACAAAGTCAACAATATATCTCCTCATGCCACTCTACCAGTAATGCTGCCTCAAATCACGATACATCTTTCACTGTGCCCGGATGGATAGAATATCTAGACTCATGGCCCTCAGAAAGTATCAACTGAATCAAATCACCAACTCTCGGAACACAGATTCGGCCGGCAAATCTCAACACTCCATCAGGATCTAAGGTAGCCTGACCCCCATCCCCCGCTAACACTCGATCTCTAAAAGCCTCCAAGGCCTCATCCTCAAACTGACAACCACAGATCCTATCAAGCAAGAAAGAGTGAACTCCGATATGGTCCAAGACACGTCTAGGATCTAAGATATCCAACCGAACCATGCTATTGGCTAAGAACTGTATGTACATAACCAAGGGTTGCTCCTCAACAGATGAGAAGGCTAGGCTACCCATACTCACCGTCTTTCACCTAAACGCGTCCGCTACCATATTCGCCTTGCCCGAATGATAGAGAATAGAGAGGTCATAGTCCTTCAGGAACTCAATCCAACGACGCTGCCTCGAATTAAGGTCCTCTGGCCATGATGTACAGAAGACTCCTGTGATCGGTATAGATCTCACATCGAACTCCATATAAGTAGTGCCTCCAAATCTTAAGTGCGAAAACTATCCCCGCCAACTCTAACTCATGGGTAGGGTTGTTGCGCTCATGAATCTTAAGCTGCCTCGACGCATAAGCAATAATCCAGCCCTGCTGCATCAATATAGAACCCAAACCAATGCCGGATGCATCACAATAAACCATGAAGCCCTCGCCCTCAACTGGAAGACTCAATATAGGACTGGTGGTCAATAACTCCTTGAGCCTCAAAAAGCTCGCCTCACACTCTTCTGACCAAACAAAGGGAACATCAACAGGAGTCAACCGGGTCAGAGGTGCTGCCAAAGTAGAGAAACCCTCTAAAAATCATATGTAGTAGCCTGCTAGTCCGACGAAGCTCCGAATCTCAGTAACTGAGGTGGGCCTAGCCTAATCACGAATAGCCTCTATCTTCGCCGGATCTACCATAATGCCCTCCTTCGATATAACATTCCCCAAGAACGCTACAGAGTCTAACCAAAACTGGCACTTAGAGAACTTGGCATAAAGTCGCTGATCTCTCAAAGTTTGGACCACACCTCTCATATGCTGCTCATGATCACCCCTACTCCGCGAGTATATCAAAATGTCATCAATGAAGACTATAACGAAGGAATAAAGATAAGGCCTGAACACGCGCATCATCAAGTTTAAAAAGGCAGCAGTGGGATTATTCAACCCTAATGACATCACCAAGATCTCATAATGTCCATAACGGGTCCTAAATGCAGTCTTAGGGATGTCCGCTGCCCTAATCCTCAACTGGTGGTAACCGGAGCTCAAATCAATCTTAGAGAACGCGGAAGCTCCTTTTAGCTAGTCAAATAGGTCATCAATCCTAGGCAAAGGATATCGATTCTTCACTGTCACCTTATTCAACTGCCTATAGTCAATGCACATGCGCATCATATCGTCGTTATTGTTAACAAAAAGAACGGGAGCACCCCAAGATGATACACTAGGTCTGATAAATCCCTTACCCAAGAGATCTTGAAGCTGAACACTGAGCTCCTTGAGCTCTGCAGGAAACATCCGATATGGCGGATTAGAAATAGGCTGAGTACCTAGCTCAAGCTCAATCAGAAAATCAGTATCACGCTCGGATGGTAGGCCAGGTAGGTCAGTAGGAAACACATATAAGAAGTCACGAACAGTAGGAACTAACTCAACCGGAGGAACCTCCCTACTAACATCACGCACATAGGCCAAATATGATAGGCATCCACAAGCCACTAGCCTCCTAGCACGAATAATAGAGATAACCCCAACTGGTGTGCTACCAAGAGATCCCTGCCACACCACCGGAGGAATACCACAAATGGCAAAGGTAACGGTCTTAGAAAAGCAATCTAAAATAGCGCGATAAGGGGATAACCAGTCCATGCCCACAATCAAATCGAAATCAACCCTGTCAAGAAATATAAGGTCAGCCCGGGTTTCACGCCCCTGCATAGTAACTAAGCAAGATCGAAATACCTAATCCACTACTAAAGACTCACCCACGGGAGTCGACACACGCAACGGCGCAACCAAAGGCTCAGACATCATACTCAATCAAGAGGCATAATAAACTGAAACATACGAAAAAGTAGACCCTGGATCAAATAACTTCAAGATGGGCTGCTGGCATAAAATTATCGTACCTGTGAACACATCGTCTGATGCCTCAGCCTCCGCCCTCGCCGGAGCTGCATAGAAATGGCTATGTCTGCCTCTGCCATGACCATCAAACCTACCACCTGACCAGCCTACTCGAGGACCACCCCGTATACCCTGTTGACCACCTCTACGGTCCTAACCCTCAACACGGCCTCTAACTGGAGGTGCTGGCAAAGCTGGAGGAGCTGTATGAGGAGCTGGAGCAATCCGACTATGCTGAGGGCAGTTCCTGGCCCAATGACCCATCTCACCACTCTCATAGCAACCCTGTCGACGGTGACTCCCAGAAGAACGACTACCATGGCCTCAAGAACCCGATTGAAACACCTCACGGACCTGACTCGAACTAGCTTCACTCCAACAACCATCTGATGCCTGAAGAAAGGCTTGTGACGTTCTGCTTGCCTGACCCTGTCGAACCGTCGTTCGGCTCTGTCATGATAATCACTACACCTGGGGCAGGAGTCACGGTAGCTTCCCTCATGCCTAGCCCTCTTCTCGCTGCCCCGTTGGGGTTCACGACGAAGATGCTCCATAGTACTGGCATGGTCAACTATGTCTAAAAAAGATCGACCCGCAGAAACTAAGGTATGGGTCTCAAGCCAAAGCTGCAATCTCAACCCACGAACAAAGCACCTAACTCACTCCTCCTCTGTAAGTAATATCATCTCGACACAACGGGAAAGCTCGTGGAACCTAGTCTCGTACACTGCCACCGACATGGAGCCCTGCTCCAACCTGCGGAAGTGATACCTGAGGCGGTCTCTAACGCTATGAGGGATAAACTTGGCAAAAAAGGCCTCACAAAACTAATCCCATGATACTGGTGGAGATCCAACTGGACTGGCCTAA
>NW_006239384.1:285995-322895 GCF_000226075.1 Solanum tuberosum | reverse complement strand
ATGATGTGAATAAGTTTTATGTGAAGCTATATGTGAAGGAATGATGTGAATAAGTTTTATGTGAAGCTATATGTGAAGGAATGATGTGAATAAGTTTTATGTGAAGCTATATGTGAAGGAATGATGTGAATGAGTTTTATGTGAAGCTATATGTGAAGGAATGATGTGAATGAGTTTTATGTGAAGCTATATGTGAAGGAATGATGTGAATGAGTTTTATGTGAAGCTATATGTGAAGGAATGATGTGAATGAGTTTTATGTGAAGCTATATGTGAAGGAATGATGTGAATGAGTTTTATGTGAAGCTATATGTGAAGGAATGATGTGAATGAGTTTTATGTGAAGCTATATGTGAAGGAATGATGTGAATGAGTTTTATGTGAAGCTATATGTGAAGGAATGATGTGAATGAGTTTTATGTGAAGCTATATGTGAAGGAATGATGTGAATGAGTTTTATGTGAAGCTATATGTGAAGGAATGATGTGAATGAGTTTTATGTGAAGCTATATGTGAAGGAATGATGTGAATGAGTTTTATGTGAAGCTATATGTGAAGGAATGATGTGAATGAGTTTTATGTGAAGCTATATGTGAAGGAATGATGTGAATGAGTTTTATGTGAAGCTATATGTGAAGGAATGATGTGAATGAGTTTTATGTGAAGCTATATGTGAAGGAATGATGTGAATGAGTTTTATGTGAAGCTATATGTGAAGGAATGATGTGAATGAGTTTTATGTGAAGCTATATGTGAAGGAATGATGTGAATGAGTTTTATGTGAAGCTATATGTGAAGGAATGGTGTGAATGAGTTTTATGTGATCTTGTGATGATCCTATGTAAAGTGGATAGCATTGTGAGTTAAAGTATGATTTCTCATGATGTATATATGAAATGATGTTGGATTATGAAGTATCCTTAAATGAAAATGTTGTGACTTGGTTGGTAGACTAAAGTGTCCCTCCTTGTTACTTAAAGTCTTGAATGCATGAATGTGTGAAATGGGCAAAACTAAGAAATGGTGCCCTTTCATAAGTCTAGCTTTCCTAAGTAAATGTAAAACCATGAAATCGGTAGACCTAATGGTGGTAGCCCTTCTCATGTGTGAAATGATGAACCTTGGATCGGTAGGCCTAAGGCACCCTTCTAGGGGGATTTAATGAGCTATCCTTATGAACCTTGATTGGCCATGACTAAGAAATGGGGCCTTTCTTGGGAAGAGGTACTATGAGTTGGTTGAACTAGAAAAGGAACCTTCTCTAAGTACATATGTGATTGAATACTCTATGGGAAACAAGGCTAGCACCGAGTGGATGTGGTTAGGAAGGTGGCCTAGTTGAGTATGAGATTAGGCACAATGAACTTCCTTGGACATCCCCTAAACCATGTGCCTACATGGGTTGCTTACTAGTTCTACCTTTGGCAAGTAGAACAACCTCCACGGAGTAGGATAGACTCCGGATTCCATGCCTAGCTAGTATGGTCTATGTCGGTTATGCTTATTCCCATCATGTGGGATGTGCACTCTAGTTATTGGATAGGTTCTACAACGTGTAGGTAGTAGTATGGGATGCTATCTACACATGGCACGAGTAGGCTTTGAAGATACTAAAGTGAGTTCCCTAAGTCTAACGACTATTATGTGAAAGTCCTCTTATGTGCTTGAATGTCTTCTAAATGGTTTCTTAAAGAATGTTGGTCTATTGATGTTATATTATAAAGGAAATGTCCTTATCTAAGGTAATCTTGAGGAACACTTAAGTGTGCTTGAAGAGGTTGTATGGGTGGTCACTTCTTGTCTCACTCAAGTGTGTCTTAAGGTTATATTAGGTAGAGGTCCTACGGTAATGAAATGGCGTGTGTTCTTTTAAGTTAAGCATGGTTGTATATGAATATATGTTGAGTATGTATATGGTTGGCTATGGTTTTATATGTGAACATTGACTCGTATTATGTCTCTTATACTTGTGAAGGGAAGGTTTATCAAAATAATATGAAAGCATTTATTCCTTGTAAATGTCTGTTTTGGCATGTTTTTGCATGGTCTCCATACTTAGTACTTAATTGTGCTAATTCCATAGTTCTCTATTTTCTACCAATGTAGGTTCCGAAAAGTAAGCGGGTTCTATAGTAAGCTTGGAACTTGAAGTTCTTCCAAGATCTTGTGGTATGTCCTCACATGTCGAGGACAAGACTTTTCTATTCTAGTTTTATGATAAGGTTCTTGTAATAGACTTAATAGACTTCTTTTGATTGTAGAGGGCCGTGTCCCAAGTATGTTTTCACGTTTATGTCTAAGATGGCTAAGAGACTTAGTATTCCGCTTGTGTACTTTTGAATGATGTTTTTAAAAGTGACATTTGAGTCTTATGAGATTTTTATTTAAAGAGTTTTTAATTCCGCACTATTTTACATATCTAATGTGATGAATGCTAAGGGCTTGTATGACACCTCCGAAAGGTCGAATACGCATGTTACGACTTGGGGGTGCTCTTGGGTCGCGACACCTACTATACCCTACCAATAGGTAAGCCAACCCGTAACCCAGAACATCAAGCAATGAGCGAAAGAACAGAAACTAACGATAACAATAATCTAAATAAGAATAACAACGCGGAAGCAACCCAAAATAAATATATACAGAAATCCCTCCCAGAACCTGGAAGTCACTAGTACAGAGTTATCTAACAAAGAGTACAAGTCCCAAAAGTGGACCACAACAGAACGTGTCTCAAAGGCAAAATGATTAGCTAAAAACAAAAGAATGAGACAGAACAAACCCAAACGCCAAGTGCTCGCCCTGGTCTCCGAATCACAGCTGCAAAAGAAGGCTGGAGCTAATCATCGCTAGTAACTGGTACTGGGACCTGCATCACGAAATAGATGCAGAGCATAGCATGAGTACCAACACAACAGGTACTCAGTAGGCATCATAGGCCGACTGACCAAAAAGGGCAAAAACAATTAGAAAGGATAGAATCTAGAAACAGAGAGATCAAAGCGGACACGAAAAGAAAGCACACGAGCATACCAGAAACAAACTAAGTACAACTAATCTAAACCTAATTGGAACACCATATGCCTAAAAGGTAAACTCGTGCCCAAGCTAAAATAAAACCTGAACGAACCCTCATAAGCCCGACAGGTACACAGAAAAGCTAAGTCTACTGAGAAAGAAGAAAATCGGGCTCCCAGCCCAAAGTAACTAAGATAATCCATCAAACTCCACCCAGCCAGCAGTGCACTCCCAGTCCAGCTAGTAAGAGTGACCCTAGGGGGCACCCAACCAAACAGTCCACTCCCAACCCAACTAGAAAAAGGGACCCGTGAGTGAAGTACATATCACGAGTCGTCCTACCATGCAGTCAGCCCCCAGCCCAGCTAGAAAGAGCGACCCGGGGACACCCAGCCAGCAGCATACTCCCAGCCCAGCTAGAAGGAGAGGAACGTGGGCAATCGCCGATATCATCGAGATTACCCATCCAACGATACGTTCCCAGCCTAGCTAGAAAGAATGACCCCGGGGGTGATGGTATCTCCAATAGGATTCAATCCAACAACAACCACCGTGCAACGCCGTCTACTGTAAGACATCACAGAAAAGGGTCCAAGCCTATACTATCTCACTCCCACGCTTCTAGTGATGCACCAAACCTTCGAGAATGCGTTAGAACCGCAGAATGAAAGAGGGTAGATACAGAAGTGCAGCAAGTAGCGATAACGCCTAATCTTAGGCTCAAACTATCAGACTCAAGTCTGCTATTCCAGTCTACAAGGAGCTAAGTCATTCGAACAACGTCGGCAGCAAGTCAAAGATATCCAGCCCACACGGGTCATAAGTCTATAGCAATGCTAACCTAACCTAAACTAAGGACATTATGCTTACGGTTAAGGATGAACAAGGCATACAATACATAGCATGCAAGCATACAATAGCATTTAGTACATAAGCTTGCAACTCTACTAAACCGGTTAACACGATACTATACCCGAAATATGGCCAATCGATCCTAACATGAGGTATCTATTCAAAGTAAGGTAGTAAACTAGTACCCACCCCCAATTCACTCTAATCGACATGTCCTAACACAATTAAGCTCAATCTAAAAGAAAGGTAGCCGTAGCCTACCTTAAGGCCGACCGTGCGCGCTCCAAATCACTTTACCGGAGCTTTTCCTTCCCTAACGACCTTTGAACGCTGTCACTCTATCAAATATAGGATCACAACATTAGTACGATCATTTAGACACCAAAATCACAACAAACGGAGACGGATCAAATTTGGAGTCAAAACGGGAATCGTGGGACCCGTACCGAACAGTCCGAATTTGACTCCGTGAAGAGACCCTAAACAGCACCCCAAACTTATGTTTCAAAATGGAACACAATTCCAGGCTCAAAACATAGCAAAAACCAACAAGCAAGAAACCATACTTTAATCAACTAAACAAAGAAAGCAGCAGCAGTCCAAACTCGGAATAAACGAGAATCGAAAGTTGCCCAACAGTCTTTGAACATTCAACGATGAAGTCTCGACAATTATCAACACGTAGGACTTTGAATCACCCAAAACCTAGCTCAAATGAGAGAGATATGACGAAAACAAGAATGACAAAAACAAACGCTCGAAAAAGGGGTACATCAGTCAGGTAAATCGTGAAATTACCTTGAACTACGTGCACCCAACAACTTCCGAACACTCTACAGCAAAGCCACCAAAAATACGAAGCTCCCGCACATCGAATCACCTAATTCGGACAAAAGATGAGAGAGTTATGAGAGTTTGAAGGTTTGGAAAAGGTTGCTGTTTTTCTGCATTAAATAACAGATTTGCTGCAATTTGTTTCCAAAACTAAAAACTCCAACGGGGTGCTCCAAACTCGTTGGGAACCCCGTGCACGCAAACGAGATATGCAAGCATACCAAATTTGATATTCCGGACTCAACGACGTAGTGGATATTTCCATTAGAGGTCATCTCGATAAAAAGTGGGTCCCACTTCCAAAGGCCATTTTAAGTCAAAACCCACAAAAGGGCTCGGAAAGATATTGAAAACCTCGGGACAAAAAATAAGGGTCAATATAGACCAAACTCGACATTCCAGAACTGACCGCGCTGACGGAATTCTCATCCGAGCGCGTTTACTCAGAATGATGAACAAAGTCAAACTTAGGCTTAAACTTAAAGTTAAAACGCCTAATCGCGCCGACACACACTGAAAACCTCGGGAGTCACGTCGACCATGCTACTAGCCTAAAATGACCCTTGTGTAGCTGATAGAATCGTCAGAATTGGATTCCGATGCCATCTTCTTGAACTTTTGATCGAAAATGATTGTTCAAGGTTCATAAGCTCCAAAACACAAAATCTCGCACCAAGACCAAACAAACGACCAGGTGACCGAACTGCCAGTCCCAACAAGTCACAAATGACTTGGGGTCGCTATAGGAACGCTCTACATGACACATAGAAGGCAAGACACAGAAATGACCTGGAGGGTGATTACAATATCCACTACTGAAAAGGACTTTCGTCCAAGAAAGAAAGGATCAAGAAGTACCTGAAGGCTCAAACAAGCCGGGAAACTGCTCTCGCATCTCCTGCTCGGTCTTCCAGGTAGCCTCCTCGACTGGACGATGACTCCTTCGGACCTTAACAAAAGGAATGGCAACTGGCTCCTCTACAAATGTCAAACGATCATCCAACTCGACTGCATCATACTGGAGCACATGGGACTCATCAGAAACATATCGCCGCAACATCGATATATGGAAAAACCAGGTGGATGGCTGAAAATGTTGGAGGTAGGGACAACTCATAATCAACCTCCCCAACTCTCTGGAGTATCTCAAAAGGCCTAATGTACCTGGGGCTAAGCTTGCCCTATCTCCCAAACCTCATAAGGCCCTTCATGGGCGACACACGGAGGAATACCCGATCACCAACAGAGAATCTGAAAGGTCGCCGCCTCCAATCCGCATAACACTCGTGCCTACTCTAAGCCGTCCTGAGCCTATCCTAAATCACCCTCACCTGATCCAGGGTCTCCTGAAGCAAATCTGTACCACGCGGCCTAGGCTCTGTAGACTCAAACCAACCAACTAGAGAGCGACAATGCGTACCATATAACGCCTCGAAGTGGGCCATCTGAATACTAAAGTGGTAGCTGTTGTTGAACGTAAACTCCGTCAAAGTTAAGAACTGGTACCACTGACCTCCACAATCCATAACACAGGCCCGCAACATATCCTCAAGGACCTGAATAGTACGCTCCGACTGGCCATCCGTCTGCAGGTGGAAAACTGTGCTAAGGTCAACTCGAGTGCCCAACCCATCCTGAAAGGTCCTCCAAAAGTTAAACGTTAACTGAGAACCCCGATCTGATATAATAGTAACTGGCACCCCATGAAGTAGAACGACCTCTTGAATGTAGATACGAGCCAACCTTTCGGCGCTAAATGAAGACTGAACAGGAAGGAAATGTGCTGACTTGGTCAATCGATCAACGATGACCCAAATGTTGTTAACACCTCTAGAAGTCCGCGGCAACCCCACAATGAAGTCCATAGTGATACGCTCCCACTTACACTCCGGAATGGCTAATCTCTGAAACTCACCACCAGGCCTCAAATTCTAAGCCTTTACCTTCTGGCAGCACAAGCAACAGGAAACAAAGTTAGCAATATCTCTCCTCATGCCCCTCCACCAGTAATGCTACCTCAAATCACGATACATCTTCGCTGTGCCCGGATGGATAGAGTATCTAGACTCATCGCCCTCAGAAAGTATCAACTGAATCAAATCTCTAACTCTCGGAACACAGATGCGGCCGGCGAATCTCATAACTCCATCAGGATCTAAGGTAGCCTGACCACCATCACCCGCTAACACTCGATCTCTAAGGGCCACCAAGGCCTCATCCTCAAACTGACAACCATGGATCCTATCAAGCAAGGAAGACTGAACTCCCATATGGGCCAAGACATGTCTAGGATCTGAGATATCCAACCGAACCATGCTATTGGATAAGAACTTAATGTCCCATAGCCAAGGGTCGCTCCTCAACAGATAAGAAGGCTAGGCTACCCATACTTACCGCCTTTCGGCTCAAGGCGACCGCTACCACATTTGCCATGCCCGAATGATAGAGAATAGAGAGGTCATAGTCCTTTAGGAGCTCAATCCAACGACGCTACCTCGAATTATGGTCCCTCTGGCTCATGATGTATTTAAGACTCATGTGATCGTTATAGATCTCACATCGAACTCCATACAAGTAGTGCCTCTAAATCATAAGTGCGAAAACTAACGCAGTAAACTCTAAGTCATGGATGGGGTGGTTGCGCTCATGAATCTTAAGCTACCTCGATGCATAAGCAATAACTCGTCCTTGCTGCATCAATACACAGCCCAAACCAACACCGGATGCGTCAAAATAAACCGTGAAGCCCTCGCCCTAAACTGGAAGAGTCAATATAAGAGCGGTGGTCAATTAGTCCTTGAGCCTCAAAAAGCTCGCCTCACACTTCTCTGACCAAACAAAGGGAACATCAACACGAGTCAACCGGGTCAGAGGTGCTGCCAAGGTAGAGAAACCCTGCACAAATCATTTGTAATAGCCTGCTCGTTCGACGAAGCTCCGAATCTCAGTAACTAAGGTGGGCCTAGCCCAATCACGAATAGCCTCAATCTTCGCCGGATCTACCATAATGCCCTCCTTGGATACAACATGCCCCAAGAACGCTACAGAGTTTAACCAAAACTGGCACTTTCAGAACTTGGCATAAAGCCGCTAATCTCTCAAAGTCTGGAGCACAACTCTCAAATGCTGCTCATGATCACCCCTACTCCGCGAGTATATCAAAATGTCATCAATGAAGACTATGACGAAGGAATCAAGATAAGTCTAGAACACGCGCGTCATAAAGTCCATAAAGGCAGCAGGGGAATTAGTCAACCCAAATGACATTACTAAGAACTCATAATGGCCATAACAGGTCCTAAATGCAGTCTTAGGGATGTCCACTGCCCTAATCCTCAACTGGTGGTAACCGGACCTCAAATCAATCATAGAGAACACTGAAGCTCCTTACCCAAGAGATCCTGAAGCTGAACACTGAGCTCCTTGAGCTCTGCAGGAGCCATCCTATATGGCGGAATAGAAATAGGCTGAGTACCCGGCTCAAGCTCAATTGGAAAATCAGTATCACACTCCGGGGGTAGGCCAGGTAGGTTAGTAGGAAACACATCTAAGAAGTCACGAACAACAAGAACTGACTCAACCTTAGGAATCTCCTTACTAACATCACACACATATGACAAATAGGATAAGCATCCACTAGCCACTAGCTTCCTAGCACGAATAAAAGAGATAACCCCAACTGGTGTGCTACCACGAATCCCTACCACACCACCGGAGGGATACCATGAATGGCTAAGGTAACGGTCTTAGAAAAGCAATCTAAAATAGCGCGATAAAGGGATAACCAGTCCCTGCCCAGAATAATATCGAAATCAACCATGTCAAGCAATATAAGGTCAGCCCGGGTGTCACTCCCCTGGATAGTAACTAAGCAAGATCGAAATACCTGATCCACTACAAAAGACTCACCCACGGGGTCGACACACGCAATGGCGCAACCAAATGCTCAGACATCATACTCAATCGAGAGGCATAATAAACAGAAACATACGAAAAAGTAGAGCCTGGATCAAATAACGCAAAGGCAGGCTGCTAGCATAAAAGAATCGTACATGTGATCACATTGTCTGATGCCTCAGCCTCCGCCCTCGCTAGAGCTGCATAGAAATGGTTGTGTCTGCCTCTGCCCTAACCATCAAACCTACCACCTGACCTGCCTCCTTGGGGACTACCCCTTATACCCTGCTGACTACCTCTACGGTCCTGACCCTGACCACGGCCTCTAACTAGAGGTGCTGGTAAAGCTGGGGGAGCTGCATGAGGAGCGGGAGCAATCCGACTTTGCTGAGGGCAGTCCCTGGCCCAATGACCAATCTCACCACGCTTCTAGAAACCGTGTCGAGGGCGACTCCCAGAAGAACGACTACCCTGGCCTGAAGAACCCGACTGAAACACCACGCGGCCCTGACTAGAACTAGCCTCACTCTGACCACCATCTGATGCCTGAAGAGAGGCCTGTGTAGGTCTGCTAGACTGACCCTGTCGAAACCGTCGTCAGGCTCTGTTATGATAATCTCTAGTCCTAGGGCGGGAGTCACTGTAGCTGCCCTCTTCTGGTCCTCAAGCGGCATTGGTCTGTCCGCTGCCAAGGGCTGTACTCCCTCGGGTGGTACCTAGACCTGAGGTACCCTCAATGTTGGCTGATCATGCGGTACTAGTTCTGGTGTAACTGGTGCGGGTGGCTTCTTCCTCCCGCCAAGCACACCTAAGAGCTGAGCAATAGCGGCCTAGAGATCTGGAGTTAGAAATAGTCTGGGTGACGGCTGGGCTGGGCTGGGCCCGGCCCCACCAGTTGATCTGGTATACATAGTGCTGAAGGGTCTGCTACTGGCTCTGGATCCTCCTCTCTCTCCTGGATTGATGTTGCGGGCCTCTCTCGACGTCGGGGTCGGCGTCTACCCCAAGCTGGGGCTCTGTCTGCAGGCCTGGGTTCATCACCCCCGGCCGCGCCACCTTGCGAGTGAGCCATCCTGCGAAAGAGTGAAACAAGTGAGATCTTAAGGAACCAATAAGACACATGCTGCACGAAAGTGAAACAAATAGAAAATCTTTCTAGGACATCCTGTAGCCTCCCGAAGATAAGTTAAGGATGTCTCCGCACCGATCCGCAAGACTCTACTAGACGTTAGCTCTGTACAAGTGAGACCGGTCAACCTGAGGCTCTGATACCAACTTGTCACGACCCGATTTCTCGAATCATGCTGACACCTACTATACCCTAGCAATAGGTAAGTCAACCCATAACCCAGAACATCAAGCAATGAGCGAAAGGGCAAAAACTAATGATAACAATAATCTAAACAAGAATAACAAGGCAGAAGCAACCCAAAATAAATATATACAGAAATCTCTCCCAGAACCTGGAAGTCACTAGTACAGAGATATCTAATAAAGAGTACAAGTCCCAATATTGGACCACAACAAAGCATGTCTCAAAGGCAACAAGACTACCTAAAAACAAAAGAAGGAGATAGAACAAACCCAAACGCCAAGTGCTCGCCCTGGTCTCCGAAATACACAGCTGGAAAAGAAGGCTGGAACTAATCACCACTGGTAACTGGTACTGGGACCTGCATCACGAAATAGATGCAGAGCGTATCATGAATACCAACACAACAGGTACTCAGTAGGCATCATAGGCCGACAGAGGAAAAAGGGTAAAAACAATTAGAAAGGATAGAATCTAAGACACAGAGAGGTCAAGCTGGATACGAAAAGAAAGCACACGAGCATACCAGAAACAAACTAAGTACAACTAAACTAAACCTAAGTGGACCCCATATGCCCAAAAGGTACACTCGTGCGCAAGCTCAAATAAAACCTGAACGAACACCCATAGGCCCGACAGGTACACAGAAAAGCTAAGTCTACTGAAAAAGAAGAAAATCGGGCACCCAGCCCAAAGTGACTAAGATAATCCATCAGACTCCACCCAGTCAGCAGTGCACTCCCAGCCCAGCTAGAAAGAGTGACCCTAAGGAGCACCCAACCAAACAGTCCACTCCCAGCCCAGCTAGAAAGAGAGGCCCGGGGGCGATCGCCGATACCACCGATTCTACCCATATAGTGATACGTTCCCAGCCCAGCTAGAAAGAATGACCCTGGGGGTGATGGTATCTCCAATAGGATTCAATCCAACAACAACCACCGTGGAACGCCGTCCACTCTAAGACATCACAGAAAAGGGTCCAAGCCTATACTATCTCAATCCCACGCCTCTAGTGATGCACCAAACCTTTGAGAATGCATTGGAACCGCAGAATGAGAGGGGGAAGATACAGAAGTGCAGCAAGTAACGATAACGCCTAATCTAAGGCTCAAACTATCAGACTCAAGTCTGCTATTCCAATCTACAAGGAGCTAAGTTATCCGGACGATGTCGGCAGCAAGTCAAGGCTATCTAGCCTAGACGGGTCATAAGTCTATGGCAATGCTAGCCTAACCTAGATTAAGGACATCACGCTTACGGTTAAGGATGAACAAGCCATACAATACATAGCATGCAAGCATACAATAGCATTTAGCACATAAACATGCAACTCTACTAAATCGGTTAACACGATACTATACCCGAAATATGGCCAATCGATCCTAACATGAGGTATCTATTCAAAGTAAGGTAGTAAATTGGTACCACCCCCAATTCACTCCAATCGACATGTCCTTACACAATTAAGCTTAATCTAAAAGAAAGGAAGCCGTAGCCTACCTTAAGGCCGACCGTGCGCGCTCCAAATCACTTTACCGGAGCTTTTCCTTCCCTAACGACCTTTGATCGCTGTCACTCTATCAAATATAGGATCACAACATTAGTACGATCATTTAGACACCAAAATCACAACAAACGGAGACGGGTCAAATTCGGAGTCAAAACAGGAATCGTGGGACCCGCACTGAACTGTCCGAATTTGACTCCGTGAAGAGACCCTAAACAGCACCCCAAACTTATGTTCCAAAATGGAACACAATTCCAGGCTCAAGACATAGCAAAAACCAACAAGCAAGAAACCACACTTTAATCAACTAAAAAAAGAAAGCAGCAGCAGTCCAAACTCGGAATAAACGAGAATCGAAAGGTACCCAGTACTCTTTGAATACTGTACGACGAAGTCTCGACAATTATCAACATGTGGGATTTTGAATCACCCGAAACCGAGCAAAAATAAGAGAGATATGACCAAAACAAGAATGTCGAAAACAAAGGCTCGAAAAAGGGGTACAACAGTCAGGTAAATCGCAAAATAACCTCGAACTACACGCACCCAACAACTTCTGAACACTCTACAGCAAAGCCACCGAAAATTCAATGCTCGTGCACTTCGAATCACCTAATTCGGACAAAAGATGAGAGAGTTATGAGAGTTTGAAGGTTTGTAAAAGGTTGATGTTTTTCTGCATTAAATTGCAGATTTGCTGCAATTTGTTTCCAAAACTAAAAACTCCGGCACGGTGCTCCGAACTCGTTGGGAACCCCGTGCACGAAAATGAGATATGCAACCATACCAAATTCGATATTCCAGACTCAATGGCGTAGTCAAAATTTCCATCAGAGGTCATCTCGATAAAAAGTGGGTACCACTTCCAAAGGTCATTTTAAGTCAAAACCCACAAAAGGGCTCGGAAAGATATCAAAAACCTCGGGACAAAAGATAAGGGTCAATATAGACCAAACTCGACATTCCAGAACTAACCGCGCTGACGAAATTCTCATCCGAGCGCGTTTACTCAGAATGATGACCAAAGTCAAACTTAGGCTAACTAAGTAAACGCCTAATCGCGCCAACACACACTGAAAACCTCAGGATCATGTCGACCATGCTACTAGCCTAAAATGACCATTTTGGAGCTGATGGAATCGTCAGAATTAGATTTCGATGTCATCTTCTTGAACTTTTGATCGAAAATGATCGTTCAAGGTTCATAAGCTCCAAAACACAAAAACTCGCAGCAAGACCAAACAAACGACCAGGTGACCGAACTGTCAGTTCGAGCAAGTCATAAATGACTTGGGGTCGCTACAGGAACGCTCTAAATGACACATAGAAGGCAAGACACAGAAATGACCTGGAGGGTCATTTTCGTCCATAAAAGAAAGGTTCAAGAAGTACCTGAAGGCTCACACAAGCCGGGAAACTGCTCTCGCATTTCCTGCTCAGTCTACCAGGTAGCCTCCTCGACTGGACGATGCCTCCAACGGACCTTAACAAAAGGAATGGCTCTGAGCGCAATCTCCTCAAATCACTGGCTAGAATGTCAACTGGCTCCTCTACAAATGTCAAGCGATCATCCAACTCGACTGTATCATACTGAAGCACATGGGACTCATCAGGAACATATCGCCGCAACATCGAGATATAGAAAAACCGGGTGGATGGCTGAAAATGCTGGAGGTAGGGCCAACTAATAAGCAACCTCCCCAACTGTCCGAAGTATCTCAAAAGGCCCAATGTACCTGGGGCTAATCTTGCCCCTCCTCCCAAACCTCATAACGCCCTTCATGGGCGACACACGGAGGAATACCCGATCACCAACAGGGAATCTCAAAGGTCAGTGCCTCCGATCCGCATAACTCTGGTGCCTACTCTGAGCCGTCCTGAGCCTATCCTGAATCACCCTCACCTGATCCAGGGCTTCCTGAAGCAAATCAGTACCACGAGGCCTAGGCTCTGTAGACTCAAACCAACCAACTGGAGAGCGACAATGCTTACCATATCACGCCTTGAATTGGGCCATCAGAATACTAGGGTGGTAGCTGTTGTTGTACGCAAACTCCACCAAAGGTAAAAACTGGTCCCACTGACCTCCACAATCCATAACACAGGCCCACGACATATCTGCAAAGACCTGAATAGTACGCTCCGACTGGCCATCCGTCTGCGGGTGGAAAGTTGTGCTAAGGTCAACTCGAGTGCCCAACTCATCCTTAAAGGTCCTCCAAAGCTAGACGTGAACTGAGAACCCCGATCTGATATAATAGAAACTGGCACCCCATGAAGTCGAACGACCTCCCGAATATAGATATGAGCCAACCTCTCGGCGCTAAATGAAGACTGAACAGGAAGGAAATGTGCTGACTTGGTCAATCGATCAACGATGACCCAAATGCTGTCAACACCTCTAGAAGTCCCCGGCGACCCCACAATGAAGTCCATAGTGATACGCTCCCACTTCCACTCCGGAATGGGTAATCTCTGAAACTCACCACCAGGCCTTAAATGCTCAGCCTTTACCTGCTGGCAGCACAAGCAACGGGAAACAAAGTCACCAATATCTCTCCTCATGCCCCTCCACCAGTAATGCTGCCTTAAATCACGATACATCTTCGCTGTGCCCAGATGGACAGAGTATCAAGATTCATGGCCTTGAGAAAGTATCAACTGAATCAAATCTCCAACTCTCAGAACACAGATGCGGGCGACGAATCTCAACACTCCATCAGGATCTAAGGCAGCCTGACCACCATCACCAGCTAACACTCAATCTCTAAGGGCCACCAAGGCCTCATCCTCAAACTGACAACCACAGATCCTATCAAACAAGGAAGACTGAACTCCCATATGGGCCAAGACACGTCTAGGATCTGAGATATCCAACTGAACCATGCTATTGGCTAAGAACTGAATATCCTTAGCCAAGGGTCGCTCCTCAACAGATAAGAAGGCTACGCTACCCATACTCACCGCCTTTAGGATCAAGGAGTCCGCTACCACATTCGCCTTGCCCGTATGATAGAGAATAGAGAGGTCATAGTCCTTCAGGAGCTCAATCCAACGACCCTGCCTCGAATTAAGGTCCCTCTAGCTCATGATGTACTGAAGACTCTTGTGATCGGTATAGATCTCACATTGATGTTTACTTTAGTTGTACAGTAGTGGTATAGTCGGGGCCTTGTCTCAACAGTGCTTAATTCACTCGTAGAGGTTATTGTGGACACAATATTCTGGGTTTTATTTTGTAAGTTTCAATCTCCAACCTCTAGACTTGGCATGTACATATATGTGTGTGTAAGAATATATGTCTTCAGTTGCGGCCTCCTCGGCTAGCTTGTACATCTTTATTTTCTTGGCTGGTCTACCATTGTTTGTATGGTTATTGTTATACATGCCAGGACCTACATAGTCCAGGCTTCACATTTCAGGAGTTGTGTTGCCTCATCTTTTTGTCTCACAATTTGGTTAGTTATATTGTTACAGTGGCTAACTCGATCAACTTGGTTATCGAATGCCAGTTACTATCACACCCCTAGCCTACGCCATGGACGTGGTCGACACTCGAGAACCATAGTTGGCCGCAAGCGAACCCTTGTCCTGGCTCAAATCTCAGCGGAAGACTAATTGGACATAAGATGAACTCAAATATAAAGATTTAACTCTAATGTCTCATATGAATAACTCAGAATATAATCGAATATTCAACTAGGCTGAAATAGGCAACCCAAGTCTTTAAAACATTTAACAAAGAAATGAAAAGACTTCTCAAACTCTATTTTCTATCTATGAAGCCTCCAAATGACAAAGATGGAAGTCGGGCCAAGACCCACGACATCCTAACAAAACTGAAAATTAAATGGAAGCAAGGAGGCTCAATAAAGCTAATTCGAATTGTTGTGGTATCAACGAAGCACATGTTGTTGACCCTGATTACCTGTATCTGCATCATGAAATGATGCAAGCCAAATGGAATCAGTACATTAAATGTACGAGCATGTAAGGGGAACACTGAACATAACCTGGAAGCTTGAACTTATTAAGGGTAATAATACTCACCTCAACTCAACTCAACTCAACCTCGACTCATAGATACTCAACTCAATACAGTATAAAAACATCAATAAATATGCACTTTATACAAAGCTTTTAAAACAATAGATAACAACTCAATGTATTTTAAAATACAATAATAACTCTTATTTGGGAGATTCTCTAACCGACAACCATCACTATGAGCTATGTGATGATACATCATCTCGCCCACACTCCCCGAGCCTACACCCTGGACGTGGCTAGCACTCGAGAACTATTTTTGGCCCCAAGCGAACCCTTTGAATGGCCCAATACTCAGCGTAAAACTTACTTAACAATAAAAATATCAAAATAAGCTCAACTTATAAGATATCATAAATGAAATAGTTTACTTAATACTCAAATGAACATAAGTGTTCAACTCACAGTTTTTAAAACATCAACAAGGAAATGAGAAAATGACTCTTCAACTAATACTGTCAATCTATGAAGCCTCTAACTAACAAAGATGGAAGTCGGGACAATACCCACGACGTCCTAACAAAATTGAAAAGTAAATGGAATCCTTCGAAAGCAAGGAGGCTCACCAAAGCTAACTCAAACTAAAAGATGGATCGACGAAGTGCCTGTTACTATCCCTGGTTACATGTATCTGCATCGTGAAATGATAAAAGACTAATGGAATCTGTACATTCAGTGTACGAGCAAGCAAGGGAAATCTAAAACATGGCATAAGATTGAATTGGAATAGAAGAAACATACTCACCCCATCTCAACTCAAGGATACTCAAACTTAGAAATACTTAACTCAGTTCAATATAAAAGCAACAATAGAGATGCATTATAAAGAAAACCTTTTAAAATGTTATATAACAAATTAATGTATTTGAAAGTACAATAATAATTCGTATTTGTATGTAAAGATACAAAATAACTGAAATTGGGAGATTCTCTAATCGACAACCATCACTATGAGCTATGTGATGATAAATCGTCTCGCCTACGATGCATGAACTGCCCTATACCTTGTCGGAGTATAAGACATTTGCAACTAAGTTGATCCACTAATCTATGCTTAAAAAAAGGAATAAGGAATCATCTAAAAAGTATGACCTTTTCTACCCACGTTGGCTACACGGTGTATGAGGAGTTGGAGTTGTTTGAACTCGTCTCATATCAGTGCTCAATACTATTCCTAATAATATAGCTCAACTCATATGTTTAAGAATATTTCCTCATCCTCAAACTTTGAGATTATTACTCAAAATATTCTCTCAAAATATATTATGCTCAAAGTCCTCATGAACTCAAGTGGAAATCGGTGTTTCCTCTCATTTTAAATGTTAAAACATTGACTCTTAGGAATACTTAGTTCCCATATATTCATTTTGAAAAATGAAACTCAAATCTCCTCATCCTCATACTCAAGTACTCAAGTCTTAAAAGAAGTTTTAAAAGATTGCAAAAGACTTCTCAAAATGACTCGAAAGAACACTCAAGACTTTACTTTTAACTCTACCATGAATTTGAATTATGAATTCAAGGGTGATGATTCATGTTATGAAGGATCTCTTGATGTTTAGATGTAGTTAGAATCAGAAAGGGGTGAAAGTACACTTTAAAAGAACTTAGATGGAGCAAAGGATGGAAAAAGCGCTACCCCTCTCCCAGAACAACCTGACGAATTTTTCCTCTCATTTTCTAACCCTACTTTGCTTAGAATTGATTGTTTTCCTCAAATTTTCCCTAGATTCAATTACCCAATACAAGTACACGAGAAATCTACTCACTTTTCCTCAAGAACAACCCTCAAAGATCAAAATCCTCACCTCAAAATTTATCAAACTCCATAAACAAAGCATGAAGAACAAACCTCAAGAGCACCCATCAAGAATTCAAATCATTCAACCTCAAGAATGAAATTACAGATGAAATTTCCATGATTGGCGTGTGGGTGAACGAACCCAACACTATGAAAACTTACATACCTTAATTTGGCAAAATTCCTCGACAAATCTCAAAAATCTTGACGAACACCCTAAACCTCTTCTCTGGAACTCCTCTCAAAACCCTAAGCTTAAATTAGAGTTGTAGAAACTGTCCCAAATCAGTTTAGACTCCTAAAATATTACTAAAAATGTTTAAAGCGGATGGGGTAAGGAAAATAACAAAATACCCCTCATTAATTCGGGTACATTTCCTTAATTGGACAGGCTAACTTGAAATGGGCATATCTCTCTCATCCAAACTCAAAATTTAGCAAATTTGCTGGCATTCGAAAGAGGATTCCAAGTTCTTTCATTTGATATCTTATTGGCCACCTAACTCATCCTGAACTGAATGTTATGGTTGTTTGAAGTTGACCCAAAAATCACAACTTAAGCTTAACTTGAACAAATTTCAACTGAGCTCTTTCCAACTTAGTTCTTTCTAAATTTAACTCTTTCTAACACCGAGGTGTTACGATATCTCCCCCTTGGGAACATTTGTCATCGAATGAGATCAATCTAAGTAGACTAAGGGTGGGATCATCCAACATCCAACTCAAACACTCAACATGCAAATTAACACAACATTTCAACTTAAAAAGTACCAAGAAAAGAGTTAGTACCTTGGTTTGAAGCTTCTCTGGGAGCAAAGAGATGTGGGTATGTCTTCTTCATATCCTCCTCAGCCTCCCAAGTAGCTTCCTCAACAAATTGATTCCTCCATAAGACCTTGACTGATGCTACCTCTTTGGTTCGCAACTTGCGAACCTGACGATCAAGTATTTCAACAGGTATCTCCTCATAAGATAGGTTGTCCTTAATACAAATATTTTCAGTAGGTATAATAAGTGAAGGATCGCCCATACACTTCTTTAACATTGAAATATGGAATACCAGATAGACTACTGCTAATTGACACGGTAGCTCCAACTCATATGCTACATTGCCAATCCTCTTGGATACCTTGTAAGGACCAATATATCCGGGACTAATCTTCCCCTTGTTGCTAAACCTCATAACACCCTTGATGGGTGAAACCTTCAAATAAACCCAATCGTCCACCTCAAACTCTTAGTCTCTTCTCCAAACGTCGGTATAGGATTTCTGATAACTTTGTGTTGTCTTAAACCTTTCTTGAATGATTTTCACTTTCTCCATAGCTTGATGAACCAAGTCTGGTCCTATCAACCCATCTTCAGCAACCTCAAGCCATCTAATAGGAGATCTACAACTTCTTTCATAAAAAGCCTCATAAGGAGCCATCTGGATGCTGCAGTGATAAATGTTGTTGTAACCAAATTCAATGAGATGTAAGTTATCATCCCAATTACCCTTGAAATCGATAACACACGCCCTCAAAATATCCTCTAAATTATGAATTCTGTGCTCTGCTTGACCATCAGTCTGAGCATGGAAAGCAGTATTCAAATTTACCTTCGACCCAAACCTTTATGGAAAGACTTCTAGAATTGTTTGGTGAATTGTGCACCACTATCTGAAATGATGGACACCTAAACTCCATGAAGTATGACTACCTCTTGAATATATAATTTGTCTTAATCCTCTACTGAATAATTTGTCTTTACCAGCAAGAAATTGGCTGATTTATTCATTCGATCCACAATCACCCAAATTGAATCATGTTGCCTGTGAGACCGCGGTAAACCGTAATAAAATCCTTATTGATCATCTCCCACTTCCATTCCAAAAAATCTATGTTCTAAACCATACCAGCAGGCCTCTGGTGCTCTACCTTGACTTATTGGCAATTCGGGCACTTAGCAACAAACTCCGCAATACACCTCTTCATACTATTCCACCAATAGACTTTTCTCAATTCACGATACATCTTTGTGGAACCCGGATGGATAGAGTATCTGGAGCTATCAACTTCCTTCATGATCCTCTCTTGGAGTTCATCCACCTTTGGTACACATAATCTACCTTGAAACCTCAATACACCATCTCCCCCTTGTTCAAAAGCCATCACTTTCTACTTATGAACATTTGCCTTCAATTCAAGCAAAAGAGGATCTTGGTCTTGTTTCTCTTTTACTTCGGACACTAGTGATGATTTAGCCCCCACCATCACCACCACTCCACCTTCAACGGAATTCATTAACCGGACTCCCAATCGTGCAAGTCTGTGCACATCTTTGGCTAACTCTTTCTTGCCTCCCTCAACATGGGAATTATTACCCATAGACAACCTGCTCAAAGCATCAACAACAACATTACCCTTACTAGGGTGATAGAAAATACTCATGTCACAATACTTGAGTAACTCCAACCATCTCCTCTGTATGAGATTAAGCTATTTCTAACTAAATACATACTGAAGACTCTTGTAATCGGTGAACACATCAACATGAACACCATAGAGATAGTGACGACATATTTTCAAAGCAAACACTACATGCCAACTCTAGATCATGGGTTGGGTAATTCCTCTCGTGAATCTTTAGTTGTATGGAGGCATAAGATATAACTATGTCATTCTGCATCAATACACAACCCAGTCCAACTCTGAATGCATCATAATACACAACAAAACTTTTTGTACCTTCTAGTAAGGTCAACATTGGGGCAGTAGTCAACCGCGTTTTCAATTCCTAAAAGATTTTCTCGCAATCTTTACACCATTGAAACTTTGTTGTCTTCTGAGTCACATTTGTCAAAGGGAATGAAATAGATGAAAACCCCTCAACAAACCTTCAATAATAATCAGCCAATCCCAAGAAACTCCTAATACCAGTTGAAGATGTGGGTCTAGGCTAGTTCTGCACTACCTCAATCTTCTGAGTGTAAACTCGAAGCCCATCACCAGAAACAATGTGGCCTAAAAACACGATAGACTCAAGCCAAAACTCACACTTGGAAATTTTTGCATCAACTCTCTATCTCTTAGAGTTTTGAGAACTACTGTGAGATAACTAGCATGATCCTCCTCACTCCTCGAATAAATTATAATGTCATCAATGAATAGGATAACAAACATATCAAGATAAGGCTTAAACACTCTGTTCATAAGGTCCATGAGCGCTGCAGGAGCATTAGTCAAACCAAAAGACATGACTAGAAACTCATAATGACCATAACAGGTCCTGAATGTTGTCTTATGGATGTCACTTTCTCTTACTCTGAACTGATGATAGCTGTATCTGAGGTATAACTTAGAAAAACAAGTGGCACCCTACAGTTGATCAAATAGATCATCAATTCTCAGAAGGGGATACTTATTCGTGATAGTAACCTTGTTCAATTGGCGGTAATGAATACACATCTTAAGTGACACATCTTTCTTCCTCACAAATAATACTGGAGCACCCCAAGGTGAGACACTTGGTCGAATGAAACCTTTATTAAGAAGGTCTTTCAGCAACTCTTTTAACTCTTTAAACTCAGCTAGAGCCATTCTATATGGCGGAATAGAGATAGGACCACTATGAGAAAGAATATCTATATTAAAATATATTTCTCTCTCAGGAGAAACTCCGGGAAAATCATCTGGAAAGACCTCTGGAAACTCACCAACAACTGGAACTGATTGAATAGGTGGTGTCTCAACACTAGAGTTATTATCTCGGACTAAGTGATAGATGCACCCCTTGGAAACTAACTTTCTCGCTTTAAGGTACAAAATAAAACGACCCTTGGGAATTGATGAACTACCCCTTAACTCAATAATTGCCTCATTAGGCAACTAGAACTTAACTACTGGAGTTCTACAATCAATTAAGGCATAACAGGCATGAAGCCAGTCCATACTTAGAATAACATTAAAGTCCACCATATCTCACTTGAGTAGGTCAACCATGGGGTCCTTGTGATTGACTGAAATAGTACAATCACGATAAACTCTCTCGCCTAGGATAATCACCAACAGGTGTGGAAACACTGAAGGGCTCAAGAAGTTGTTCAGGAATAATATCGAACATCATAGCAATATATGGTGTCACAAAAGATAGAATTGGACCAGGATCTAGCAATTAATATACATCAAAAGTAAAGACTTTGATCATACCACTAACAAAATATGGTGAATTCTATTGCTCTTGGCGACTGGTGATAGCATAAAGACAGTTTGCTCCTCCGTTTGTCCCTAAAATAGCTCCTCTAGGTGCAACTTTGTGTCACGACCCAGCGGTACACCGTAGATGTAACATGGCGTACTTGAGCCCGAAAGGGTCTCATACAAGCGCTTAGCATATCATGACCATAAGATAATAGAAAATTAGGGAAAATTTAAAGCGTTTTACAATCGAAATCATTTTCATAAAAGTAAGCAGAAGTCTTTCTATACTTTTGTATCAAACCATCTAATACAAGTTTAGAATAACCTTTTGGGACACAGCCCATACAATAGTCTCAAAACATGAAATAAAGACATAAAGGAAATGGTGGGTTTTGTCCTTGAAGCTATAAGGACTCACCAAGATCTTCAACTCCTTAGTTCCTTTGAAACCGATCTTCAAGATAGCACTCAAGTATCCAAACCATATATTTGATTAGAATGTAGGCAAAGTAAGCGTTAGTACAAAATGTACTAAATATGTTAGCTGGCATAACCATAAGAGAATAAGACAAGGGTTTGTCATTATAAGACATAATCCAAAAATCATATGAAATACTTCATGAAACATAAACTATAAGCATAAGAAACAATATCATAATCATAATAAGCAAAGTCTCCAACATAAGCATCATATAGGCATAATTGATTGTTAATCATCTATACCATAATAGAAACATTCTCAATTAACCTAAAATCCTACTTGTGCAATGCATGAATAGCATCCCAGAATAACACCCAAGCTAAGAATCCCTTTTTGGTCATATTAATCATAGTCTATATACATGGTCAAGTCTTAAGCTTTTCTACCATAATGGCACCATACTCCTAAGTAACCTAAAAGCATACTTGTGCAATGTATGGAAGGCATCCCATACTACCCTTCACACTAAGCATAACCTTGAAGTCATCATAGTCATATTTACCCTACTTTGGTCTCATTATTAGTTTACTTCATATAGACAGGGTAACTATCACCTTTAGTCAATCAAATCATGTCAAGGAAGGCAACTGTAGCACAATCCTATCTAAGCATAGATCATATAAGAGAAACACCTCATGAGTCAGCTTAAGGCAAGCTTGTGTCATGTATGAACAAAACCCCATAATCCTATCCATGCTAAGCTAGACACTTTAGGTTCATCATTCATGTTTATCATCTCTTAATATCATAAAGATAAGGGTAATCAGCTCTTAGTCGTGCATGTATTGGAGGGGTATCTAAAACTACAATCCAAACTAGTCATGCTCATGTTCACAAATGCAAGGGGAATGACCTCAAGGCATACATGTTTAGTTCATCATGAAGGACAAGGGGAATCACATCAAGCCATATATATCATGGAATCATACAAACAAGGGTAATCACCTATAGTCACACATACTAATAAATCATAAAGACAAGGGGAGTCTCCACAAGTCATCCAAATTAATGAATCATAGTTATTCACCTCCATGTCCAATTTAAGGTGATATAGGTATTCACCCCATATCAATTTTAATGTGTAATGTAGGTATTGCTTCCATATCATCACATAAGGATCATAGGTAATCTCTTCCATGATCAACATATAGGTTAATGGGTATTCACCGCTTGCCTTGGGAGTCACACATATATAAAGGGTAATCACCTCACACTCCCCATGACTAACTAAGTAGGAGTAAGGGAACTCACCACACATTCCTATCATGTAAAGGTAATTTAGGAGAATCACCACAAGCCTCATCACATTTTATAGTCCTAGGACTTAGATTCATGTTAGGTGAGAAAACCTTTCAACCTAGAATCATTCTATGTGAGAGAACCATTCATGTCATGCTATATTCATGCATAATACCATATCTAGAATTATACATTAGACATTGGTATCCTCATGACACAAGTGAATCTATCACTTCACATATTCAAGCATTTATTAGGTTGATTAGGTAGGAAAAGATCTTCCACCCTAACTCTATCCATTTAAGCTTCTATCCTCATTTAGACTTTACTCTCAAAACCTTAACACATCTAGATCACCACATTGGCTTTACTCTCAAGACTCTAGTAATCAACATTCATGACTAGAAACCTTATATTCAAAGCTTTACATCTTATTAGCTTCATTGCACCTAGATTTCAAGGTATTCTAATCAAATTCTTTATTACTAAGTGATTCTAGTCACAATTGATCATAAAGGTTAAATTTCATCTTTACAAGTCATGATACTTCATATTCAATAACGTCTAGTTCAATTCATGATTATATGCTGCTAACCTTGAACAATTACTACACGTGACATTGATTTAAGAAGATCACCTATGAACATTCAATTTCACCTCTAATGGCAAAAATCCACAAAATATCAAATTCATCAAATAGACTAGGGTTAACCATAGATATCATATGAATTCATAATAATATCATAATTCAATGTTAATTCAATCATAAAAAGGTATTATCCACTAGATTCGAATAATACCTAAACCCTACCAAAAATGTAGAAGGAAACCCTAGCTAGAATTGAGTTTTTGACATCACAATTGGGGGAAAACCTAGGGGGCTCTAAGGGTGGAAAAACACATATATTATTAAGATAGCATACCTTAACTCAAAGCCCTAATCAAGTGTGCATCAATGTAGGAAAATCTGCCCTATCCTCTTCTCTTCTTCTTCTTCTTCTTCTTCTTCTTCTTTTCTAGAGAGAGAATTTCTTGTAGGGAATTTGGGTTCTTTGAAGAATGTGTTAATTGATTTTGTTTACGGGTCTATTAGGCTTATATAGGTGGTTTAATAACTAACTAACTGACCTCACGTAACCCCTAACTAATTACTAATTAACCCCCAAACCCCTAACTTAAAAACTAAACCTTCAAAACTGCTTGGACTCACAACTCACCCATCCGTGGACCGAGGATGGGTCCACTGCCCGTGCTGCACCTTCATAGGTGGAGGACTGTAGCCTAAATTTTCAGGTATGTGCAGGCCTTGACCCACGACCCCAACCCATGGGGCATGGGTCTATCTACGGCCAGTAGGTGGCAAGCGTAGGTGCTGCCAATTTGACAGCTTTTGGGCTGTTTTAATGGTCCTCCTCAAGGACCCCTTGCGTGGTCCTTGGGGGGTCGTATCTTGACGCCCTAACCCTAAAACCTTCATTCTAAGTACGGGGAATCATTTTTTTCATTTTTAATCCTCATACCATACTCTAAAACTCTTACGAAAAGCTCTAAAACTCTTTAGTTCAACTTACTAGTTTCCGGGGAGTAATAATATCTCCTCCTTAGGATCATTCGTCCTCGAATGACGATTCTAAACACTTCTTAAAGTCACAACTCTAAACTAGCAGCCCATCATGCATGCACTACATCTAAATGCACACAACCAAGGAAGAGAACTTAAATTCCAAGCTAAACACATTAAATGCAACAGAAGGGAGTAGGAACTACTTCTACCAACCCAAGATGTATGAACATCTCCTAGATAAAACATGCTCAACACACCCTCATGGATCCTAAATGCAATTTACTCTCAAAAAGCATTCATTTAAGGAGGAATCTTTCAACTCCGAAACTAAGGCATGCTCATATATTCATCTCATGAAGTCTATATGCAGATCTACTCAAATGCACTACAACATGAGGAAAGTAATGAATATAAGTCATTTCTAACAAGACCTAAGCATTTTCATGAACATGCATATTAGGAAGTCATGGCAACACACAAATCACACATGGCTTCATATAAAAGCAAATCAAGAGGAACTTAAAATCTCAAGATCTTAAATGCTAAAGGAGGAATACAAGGAAGAAGGCTGAGGATATTGAGACTTCTCATTGGCCCTAGGTCTCCCAAGTAGCACCCTCAACTAAACCATTAAAATATCACTATAACAACTTCATGGAACAACTTCCTTGTTCTTCTATTTCTTAACTTGTCGTTCTAAGATCACCACCGGTACTTCTAATTTAGGGAGGTTCTCTTTAAGAAATTTTAGCTCACAAGCAACCTTACTAACACCACTCAAGATCTCATATGAGCCTACTAAACCGGGACTAAACTTCTCATAATCACTACACCTCTCAAGGTCAGAATTTCAAGCAAACCTAACTCATGAACATCAAGGATACTCAATGACCTTGCTATCTAAGCACGTTATCTCCCCCTTGGGAGAAAACCTATACAAACTCTTTTAAGCATCATTTCTTTCAGTTCTAAGGTCGGATTAAGTCATCACTAAGCTTTCACATCTAGGCATTATTTAAACACCCTATTCTACCAATCTATCAACATACTTCTACCTTTCTTAGAGGAGTCTTTTCACTCAACCCATCTAGGCATTATTTAAACACCCTATTCTACCAATCTATCAACATACCTCAAAACTCATCATGACTAAGTCAGGTTCTACCATCAACTAAACATAACGACACAATAACCTTGTCAGATAGGTACACTATCTCCCCCTTTGGAGTAAGCCTACATAAATTCTGCTAAACATCTTTCATAACATAAGGGCAACAAAGAAGCATCATTCATACTAAAAATAACATCAAAGTCTATCATTTCAAATCTATCAAGTCATAAAAGACAAGCAATACCAGAATCTTAATAAAGAATGAAAACACATATTGGTAGCAATATAAAGAGGTCACTCTTGATCACCTCTAGATTGGAGAGCTTAAGATCTATTCTTCTTTGGAGTCTTCCCATCTAAACCAATTGGACCGGAGGAAGGGGAGGGTTGGGACTTACGACGACTATCCTCTTCATTTCTAGCAACCTTAGGGCAATGCCTTATCTTGTGGCCCAACTCACCACAACCAAAACAAATATTAGAGCTCGCTAAGCATTCACCCTCATGCCTTCTATCACACTTACTACACCTCGGTAATAGAATTTCACTACCATCTTCTTGAGAGTTATGGTTAGACACCCTCTTTTGGTTTAACTTAGGAGTACTTGAGGGACCTTTCCCGGGGAATTTTGTCTAAACCTAGGACGACCATGTCCATCAGACTCATCATCATCAAATCTTGACCTCTTTTTCTCCCTAGATTCTTCCTCAAGTTTTGACTCCTTAATTTGTTGGGTGAAAACCATAAGACGTGAGATATCCATATCGTCAAAAAGCATTGCCATACGACATTCTTTTCACACTATTTCGGACACTCCCATCATGAAATGATTCATCCTAGCCCTTGAATCCTCCACTAAAGTGGAAGCATATTTGGAGAGTTGAGTGAACTTTAGAGAGTACTCTTGAACACTCATACTACCTTGCTCAAGATTAATAAACTCTTGCATCTTAGCCTTCCACAACTCTAGGGGAAAGAACCTATCAAGGAATGCCTTTTCAAACACCTACCACTCTATGGGACCCATTTCTACTGGTATACTCTCTTTCCATTGATCATACCATATTTGAGCTACCCCTTACAATTGGTAAGCAGCTAACTCCGCTTTCTTTACCAAAGTCACCCCCATGATATCAAGAATCTTACAAGACTCATCTACAAACTCCTTAGGGTCTTCCTCCACCTTGGAGCCATAAAACTTTGGACGTTTCATCTTAATAAACTCCCTCATTCTTAAGGCTGCGGGATTCACATTAGGGTTCACAAGGGGCCCAACATCCCTATTGGCTTGAGTCGTCATAGCTTGAGCCAAAAATTGAATAGAGGACCTAAACTCTACATGAGTCACATTCTCCACTATAAGGTCAATTAGAGCTTGACGAGGATCTTGGGGTAGAACTTGGAGAAGAACCTCTTGATCCACATTTCCTTCCTTATTTCTCTTAGCATTGGCCCTTGTATTAGCCATACCCTGTAAAACATAGGGCACGGATTAGGAGAAGGACCTACTAAAGCCAAACTCTATGGCACGACTTAGAGAATGAAAAAGTGAGATTTCCAAAACATCCAATAGCCTCAAATTATGTGGCGCGCTTCACATTTATCAACAAGACTCTACTGGACGTGGTTTGAGACAATCCTAGAACCATTCTAAACCTTTTGCTCTGATACCAAGTTTTTCACGACCCAGTGTTACACCTTAGATGTAAAATGGTGTACTTGACCCCGAAGAGGTCTCACACAAGCCCTTAGCATATTATGAACATACGATAATAGAAAAATAGAGAAAATTTAAAATCTTTTACAATTGAAGTCATTTTCATAAAAGCAAACAGAAGTCTTTCTATACTTTGTCTCAAACCATCTAATACACCTTTAGAATAAACTCTTTGGACACAGCCCATACAATAGTCTCAAAACATGAAATAAAGAGATAAAGGAAATAGTGGATTTTGTCCTCGAAGCTATGAGGACTCACCAAGATCTTCCACTCCTTAGCTCCTTAGAAATCTATCATCAAGATAGCACTCAAGTTTCCAAACCCTACATTTTAATAGAATGTAGGCAAAGTATGCGTTAGTACAAAATGTACTAAATATGTTAGCTAGCATAACAATAAGAGCATAATACAAGGATTAGTTATTATAAGACATAATCCAAAAATCATATGAAATACTTCATGAAACATAAACTATAAGCATAAGAGATAATATCATACTCATAATAAGCAAAGTCTCTGACATAAGCATAATATAAGGATAATTGACTCTTAGTCATCTATACCATAATAGAACCATTCTCGAGTAACCTACAAGCATACTTGTGCAATGCATGAATAGCATCTTATATTACCACCCAATCGAAGCATCCCTTTTTGGTCATCTTAATCATAGTATATATACATGGTGAAGTCTTAAGCTTTTCTACCATAAGGGCACCATACTACTAAGTAACCTCAAAGCACACTTGTGCAATGTATGAAATGCATCCCATACTACCCTTCTCACTAAGCATAAACTTGAAGTCATCATAGTTATATTTACCCTACTTTGGTCTCATTATTAGCTTACTTCATATAGACAAGGAAACTATCACCTTTAGTCAATAATATCATATCAAGGAAGGCAACCGTAGCACAATCCTATCTAAGCATACATCATATAAGAGAAACACCTCATTAGTCACATTAAGGCAAGCTTGTGCCATGCATGAACAAGACCCCATAATCCTATCCATGCTAAGCTAGACACTTATCATCTCTTAATATCATAAATATAAGGGTATTCAACTCTTAGTCATGCATGTATTGGAGGGGTATCTAAAACTACAATACAAACTAGTCATGCTTATGTTCACAAATGCAAGGGGAATCATCTCAAGGCATACATGTTTAGTTCATCATGAAGGACAAGTTAATGAATCATATGTATTTGCCTCCATGTCCATTTTAAGGTGATATTGGTATTCTCCTCCATATCAATTTTAATGTGTAATGTATGTATTCGCCTCCACATCATCACATAAGGATCATAGGTAATCGCCTCCACGATCAACCTAAAGGCTAATGGCTATTCACCGCTTGCCTTGAGAGTCACACATATATAAAGGGTAATCACCTCACACTACCCATGACTTACTAATTAGGAGTAAGGGAACTCACCACACATACCTATCATCTAAAGGTCATTTAGGGGAAACACCACAAGCCTCGTCACATTTTATAGTCCTAGGACTTAGATTCATTTTAGGTGAGAAAACCTTTCAACCTAGAATCATTCTATGTGAGAGAACCATTCATGTCATGCTATATTCATGCATAATACCATATCTAGAATTCTACATTAGACATTGGTATCATCATGACTCAAGTGAATATATCACTACACATATTCAAGAATTTATTAGGTTGATTAGGTAGGCAAACATCTTCCACCCTAACTCTAACCATTTAAGCTTATATTCTCATTTAGACTTTACTCTCAAAGCCTTAGCACATCTAGAACATCACATTGGCTTTACTCTCAAAGCCCTAGTGATCAACATTCATGACTACAAACCTTATACTCAAAGCTTTACTTCTTATTAGCTTCATTATACCTAGATTTCAAGGTATTCTAATCAAATTCTTTATTACTAAGTGATTCTAGTCACAATTGATCATAAATGTTCAATTTCATCTTTACAAGTCATGATACTTCATATTCAATAAAGTCTAGTTCAATTCATGATTATCTACTGGTAACCTTGAACAATTACTACACGTGACATTGATTTAAGAAGATCACCAATGAACCTTCAATTTCACCTCTAATGGCAAAAATCCACAAAATATCAAATTCATCAAATAGACTAGGGTTAACCATAGAAATCACATGAATTCATCATAATATCATAATTCAATGTTAATGCAATCATAATTAAGTATTATCCACTAGATTGGAATCATACCTAAACCCTACCCACAATGTAGAAGGAAACCCTAGCTAGAATTGGGGTTTTGACTTCACAATTGGGGGAAAACCTAGGGGGCTCTATGGGTGGAAGAACCCATTGGTGATTAAACTAACATACCTTAATTCAAATCCCTAATCATGATTGTATCAATGGAGGAAAATCTTTCCTACTCTCTTCTCTTCTTCTTCTTCACTTCTAGAGAGAGAATTTCTTGAAGGGAATTGGGGATCTTTGAAGAATGAGTTAATTGATTTAGTTTAGGGGTCTATTAGGCCTATATAGTTCGTTTAATAACTAACTAACCGACCTCACTTAACCCCTAACTAACTACTAATTAACCCCCAAACCCCTAACTTAAAAACTAAACCTTAAAAACACCTTGGACTGACGACTCACCCATCCACGGACCGTGGATGGATCTACTGCCCGTGCTGCACCTCCGTAGTTGAAGGACTGCAGCCTAAATTTACAGGCATGTGCAGTCCTTGACCCACGACTCCAACCAACGGGCGTGGGTCCATCTACGGCCAGTAGGTGGCAAGCGTAGGTGCTGCCAATTTGACAGCTTTTGGGCTGTTTTAAGGGTCCTCCTCAAGGACCCCTTGGGTGGTCCTTGGGAGGTCGTACCTTGACGCCTTAACCCTAAAACCTTCATTCTAAGTACTGGAAATCATTTTTGTGATTTTTAATCCACATACCACACTCTAAAAATCTTACGAAAAGCTCTAGAACTCTCTAGTTCAACTTGCTAGTTTCCGGGGCGTAATACTCTGTCTGGCGGAGCCGCTGAAAAAGATTAGGCTCTATTGCCCCCATTACCTTTTCCATGTCTATTCTTAGGGCATTCTCTCATGAAGTGACCTGTTTGACCACACTTGTAGCAACAAGTGGAGCCATCACGACAAACTCCTGGGTGGTTCCTACCACACTTAGCACATGCAGGAGTCCAATTACCTCCTTGTGCCACACTACCTTAAGAATGTGCAGGTCTAGCTCTTAAGTTCTGTGAATTCTTATTCCTCAACTCACCTCTATTATTTGGTGCAGGTTCACTAGCCGACAATGGGGCAAGTCCATTTAGATTTTTTTAAATAATGACCAGTTTGCATTACTCTTCTGCTTCTCATACTCATTTCTTATTGTCTTAACCTTCTTATTTCAGAATTCTTCTTTATCCCTCAGGTTATCGTCCTAAACCTGTTGCACATGGATCATCAGCCTTGCTATATCCATTTCCCCTATCAACATCGTAGCCTTACCCTCTTTTCTTAATAGACGAGACAACCTAGACACAAACAAGCTCATCCTTCTCTTCATATCAGCAACCATCTCTGGAGCATAAAGGTAAAGTTGAGTGAACTTGGGTTTGTACTCATGCACACATATAAATTCCTACTTAAGAGTGGGGAATTCTCTTACCTCTACCTCCCTCAGTTCACGGGGAAATAAACGCCCCATGAAAGCCTCTTCGAACACAGCCCAACTCACAATTGGTGAACCCTTAGCTCTACTTTTCTTCCATTGGTCGTACCAGACTCTAGAAACACCCTTGAGTTGGTAAGCAACTAGTTCTACACGCTCAACATCTACAACATGCATCATCTCAATAACTTTTTGCAACTCCTCGACAAAGTTTTTCGGATCCTCAGTGACACTTGAACTGGTGAAGTCTGGCGGATTCATCCTTAAGAACTCACGGATCCTAGATGTATCAGTAATATCCTGTCGAACCTCTCTTTGTTGACCAACTTGATTGACCATAACTTGACTCCACAAATCCGGATAACATTCCAAAATTCAGCATTAGTGACCGCTCATTGAGGTTGCACTTCAGGTGCATTGGGGACCCCTTGATCCAAAAGATTAGCATTTCTCTTGGAAGGACAACCTCAAACAGCTTTTTCTGGAGGCATGATCTGAAAAATATGCTCAAGCATGAATTAGAAAGAAACTTTATAGAGTTGAACTTTGTTGCACAAAAAGAGTATGAAAGAGGCGAGATAGTTCTTAAATGTCGTAACCTCTTAATTATTGATTTGATGTGCTTCACACAACTTCTTAAACACCCTACGACTCTTGAACTATGTGCTCTCATACCAAGTTTGGCATGCCTCGAGCCTACACCCTAGACGTGCCCGACACTCGAGAACCATTGCTGGCCCCAAGCGAACCCTTGGCCTGGCATAACTCTCAGTGGAACACTCACTCAACATAAGATGAACTCAAATATAAAGCTTTAACTCTAATGTCTCAAATGAATAACTCAGAATATAATACAATATTCAACTAGCATGAAATAGGCAACTTAAGTCTTTAAAACATTTAACAAAGAAATGAAAAGACTTCTCAAACTCTATTTTCTATCTTTGTAGCGTCTAAATGAAAAAGATGGAAGTCAGGACAAGACCCATGACATCCTAACAAAACTGAAAATTAAATGGAATCATTAGGAAGCAAGAAGGCTCACCAAAGCTATCTCGAATTGATGTGGTATCAACGAAGCGCTTGTTGATGACCCTGGTTACTTGTATCTGCATCCTGAAATGATGCAGACCAAATGACATCAGTACATTAAATTTACGAGCATGTTAGAGGAACATTGAACATAATTTGCAAGCTTGAACTAATAAAGGGAAACCATACTCACCTCAATTCGACTCGACTCAACCTCGACTCAAGGATACTCAACTCAATAGATTATAAAAACAACAATAAAGATGCAGTTTATATAAAGAATTTATAATAGTAGATAAAAACTCAATGCATTTAAAAATACAATAATAACTCTTATTTGGGAGATTCTCTAACTGAAAACCATCACTATGAGCTATGTGATGATACAATGTCTCGCCCACGCTACTAGAAATTTCCTATACCTTGCCTGTGTATAATACATCTTCAACTAAGTGGATCCACTAAACTATTTTTAAAAAAGGCAATACGGAATCATATAAAAAGTATGACCCTTTCTACCCACATTGGCTATATGGTTAATGAGGACTTTCAGTTATTTGAACTCATCCCCATATGGGTGATCAATACTACTCCCAATAATATAACTTAGCTCATATATTTAAACACACTTCCTCATCCTCAAACTTTGAGATTATTACTCAAAAGATTCTCTTAAAAGAGAATATGCTCAAAACAACTCATGAACTAAATTGGAAATCGGTATTTCCTCTCATTTCAAATATAAAAAATTTACTCTTGGGAATACTGAGTTCTCATATATTTATTTTTTTTAAATGAAACTCAACTCTCCTCATCCTCATACTCAAATACTCAAGTATTACCACAAGTTTTAAGGGATTGTAAAAGACTTTTCAATATAACGCGAAAGAACTCTCAAGACTTTACTCTTAACTCTACCTTGAATTTGAATTATGAATTAAAGGATTATGATTCATGTGATAAAGAATCTCTTGATGTTTAGATGTAGATTAGAGTAGTTAGAATCAGAAAAGAGTGAAGGTACACTTTAAAAGAACTTAGACGGAGCACACGATGGAAAAAGGTGGGGGCAGGTGACCCTGGCGCACTGATGGTGCGGGGTGCCGGCAACTAAACTTCAGAGAGCTCATTTTGGTGCACTGCAGGGGAGGTACGCCAGCCCTCCTGGCGCATCGCGCCACCCCTCACCCAGAACGACCTAACAAATTTTTCTTCTCATTTTCTAACCCTACTATGCCTAGAATCGATTGTTTTTCTCAAATTTTCCCTACATTCAATTACCCAATACAAGTACATGAAAAATCTACTCACTTATTCTCAAGAACAGCCCTCAAAGATCAAAATCCTCACCTAAAAAATTATCAAACTCCATAAACATAGCATGAAGAAAAAAACCTCAAGAACACCCATCAAGAATTCAAATCATTCAACCTCAAGAACGAAATTACGAATGAAATTTACGTGATTAGAGTGTGGATGAACGAACCTAACACTATGAAAACTTAGATACCTTAATTTTTTGGCAAAATTCCATGACAAATCTCAAGAATCTTGACGGCCTTAAACCCATTCTCTTTAACTTCTCTCACAACCCTAAGCATAAATTAGGGTTGTAAAAACTGGCCCTAATCAGTTTAGACCCCTAAAATATTACTAAAAATGTTTAAATCTGATAGGGTAAGGAAAAGACCAAAATACCCCTTATTAATTCAGGTAAATTTCCTTAATTGGACATGCAGACTTCAAACGGGCATATCTCCTTCATCCAAACTCAAAATTTAGCAAACTCGGTGGCGTTGGAAAGAGGATTCCAACATCTTTCATTTGATATCTTATGGGCCACCTAACTTATCCTGCACCGAAAGTATGGTAGTTTGAAATTGACTCAGAACTCACAACTTAAGGTTAACTTGAACAAATCTCAAAATAGTTCTTTCTTAATGTAACTCTTTCTAACACCGAGGTGTTACAGTTACGCCTCCCTATTTTAGGGTGTTAAAAACATGGTATCATAGTAGGTCATATACTAGGGGGTCCACAAGTCGTGTCTTGTAGAGTCTATTTTATGGGTGTGTTGTGCAGCACTCTTATAATCAAGAGGCTACATGACATTTTGGAATGGTTACATTTCATTAAACTGATGGATCGTGCTATAGGTATGGATTTAAGGAAAGGTACTAGTCGTTCCCCACTGGGTCAAAGGGATAGATTTCCCTCGAAGGCACAGAGTGAATCTCCAGTACCGCTAGTACTAGCCTCCCAGGCACCTATTGAATCCCAAGGAGATAGAGTACCCCCATCTTCAGTAGTTCCATTAGTACCTGAGGATGCTAGGGACACAGGACCTCCAGTACCTATTGTTCCTCCACCAGAAACTAGGGAGCAGGGGATGAGGGATGTAGTTCAGTTGCTGACAAGAATGGCTTCTATTCATGAGCTACAACTAGATTTTGGAGTAGATACTCAGAGAGATCGGTCAGGAAGCCCAAGGTATGAGAATTTCTTCACTTGGACCCTTCGTTATTTACGGGATCTAGTTCTACTGAAGTTCCCCAAGACTTTATAGACCATGTATAAAGAGTATTGAGGGTTATGCCTGCCTCCGTCACAGAGGTTGTGAAGTTGGCTTCTTTTCAGCTATGTGACGTAGCCATCAGTTAGTATGAGGCATGGGAGAGATCTAGAGGAGAGATCTAGAGGAATAGATGCTCCGCCAACCGAGCGGTAGAACTTTTCTGAGGCCTTCCTAGCCCATTATTTGCCACAGGAGTTTCGAGAGGCCCACCTTGACCAATTTATCAATCTGAAGGAAGGGAATATGAATGTGAGGGATTATAGCCACATGTTTAATTCTTAGGAGAGATATGCACCAGATATTGTATGTACCATGAGAGCCAGAGTTCATCTTTTTGTTGATTTTTTGGAATATCATTTTATTATAGATTGCACGGTAGCATCCCTATCGAATGATGTAGATATTTCCCGCAACAGGCTTTCCCTCAGACTATAGAGGACCTTTCTCGACGGATTCATGAAACCCATAGGGATAGGGAGAAGAGTAAGAGGGCCTATACTATGGGGTCTTATTGGGAGCAACAGGGTAATTTTAGGCCCTTATTCCATCGATATCCACCTCGGCCGGCACGTAGTTTCTCACACAAGTGCAGGGACAATGGTTTGATCGTTATAGTTAGTTATGACCAGGTCAAAGCTCAAGACAGCCTGGAGGTCATTGATAGGAGCATTAATTACAGAAAAGACATCCCACTCCTCTATGTACATGATGTTTGCGTAATAAAGACAACTTCCAATGAAAGTGTCTACGATCGTACAATAGTAAAATAACCCAACCAAGGGTTGGGGTCGAGTCCCAAGGGAGTGGTTTTGAGAATTAATATAAAAATACAATTTAGTCCTAACTAGTCATATCTAAATGCATTATCCAATAAGAACATGTTAAATCTAAGGGGTGACACAAGAGTGTCAATTAACAATGGGGGTTTGTCACAAGTAAACAAAAATCAGCGAAAATATAAGGAGTACTAATCAAGGAGAGGGGATTCTTGGGATGTGATAGGAATATGGGATAAAATAAACTTTTGGGCACATTCTTTTGATAATAAATCCATTGAATATTTGTGACTAGGCTAGACTATAGTGGGGGTAAATTCTCTCTCGAGCAACTTACCTCGAATAAACTCGGTTTCTCTCAAACACCGAGTTGCCGTATGAAGAATAGCCTCTGCCTTAGCCCACTCACTCTCTCGAGCTGAGTGTGTGGGAGAAAGACTAGGGTTCACTCTCTCGAGCTGAACCTCCTGTCGACCCAATCCCACCGACCATGAATTTAGTAGTCTTAGTTTTACGACCTCTCTCTTGAGAAAGCCAAAAACACAAAGGTGAAATCATAGTTGCAACTACAATTTCATTAAGTTCCACCATAACTACTAAACGAAATCACATCTAAACAACAAATAAATCATCAACAAGAAAGACCCAACAGATATTCTAACCCATATTCACAAAATCACACCCCAAGAATTGGGGTTTTAGGTAAACATGTAAAAGAGATAGAAATTTATACCAATATGAGTTTGCATGCAAATGGGTATGAAGATTTAAGTTTCAAAACAAGCAAAGAGTGAAGAATCCACAAGACCCAAGTCTAAAATCTTTGAGTTAAAACCCTTTGAATCTTCAAGTTCTTCAAAACCCTCTCAAAACTTAGAACTCAAAATTCTATGTTAAAAATTCTATATTAAAAATCTTATATTAAGCTACAACTCTCAACGAGTATTTATAGTTTTCAAAAATCTATGTTGCAGCGGATCATTCGGCGATGTTAGTCGAGATCGCCGATCAACTCAGCGATCCACCCTTTGGTAGGTTTCATTGCCGTCTTGCTCTATCCTTCAGCATCGTCGTGTTTTGGATCATTGGGGTACATAGTACTGCTTCGCAGAACTACTCCACGACTTGCCGAGTGCTCCTTTTTACCGCCGATTTGATCCTTTCTTTCAGGGCTTAGCACACTGGAACAAAAGGCGAGTATAAGACCTTTTGGCAACTGGCCGAACCCGATCTTCAGTTCTTCGTTCTATCAGATACCTTTTTCATCCATAGCTTTAACTGAAAATTATTTTATTT